>NC_090023.1:23193183-23494660 GCF_037176765.1 Anolis sagrei | reverse complement strand
GATTGAGGGTGCAGGACCCCAATGAAAGTGGAAAAAGCACAGATGTTTTACCTGAATATAATCTTCTCTAGGGAAAAATTTTCTCTAGGGATCTTTACATCCTTCAGCATAGCTCTATGATCAGTGTCTACCAGAATTTGACCATATAATTGCGCAGGAGGACCTACAAATGCCTGCAGAAGTGTTATTTTTATTTATTTAAGTTCATGCGTTTCTACCCTGCCCTTCTCCCCCCAAAAGGGGGACTCAGGGCAGCCTCCCATAAGCATCATGTGATGCTGTCAGCATATAACAACAAAGATTACAGTTAAAACAGTAAAAATCATTAAAAACATTATACAAATTCATTCACAAGTTCATTAAAAATAAATTAAAACATGCTGATTAAAACCAAGGCCAAGTCGGGCAAATCCAAGGTTGCTGATGTCGTAAATTTATTTTCTAATTGCCGCTGTCCACTAGTCGAATGCCTAGTCCCAAAGCCAAGTCTTCAATTGTCTTTTAAAGGACAGGAGGGAGGTCGCCAACCCGATGTTCTTAGGAAGGGAGTTCCACAGATGTGGAGCCACTGCCAAGAATAATAACAACAACAACAACAACAACAACAACAACAACAAAAATACTTTATTTATATTCCGCCCTTCTCACCTCAAAGGGGACTCAGGGCAGATCACAGTACACATACACGGCAAACATTCAATGCCACTTTGTATAGACAATACACAGACAGCAGAACAGAACAGGAGGTGCCATGGAAGGTTGGGTTTGAGTCCAGGTGGTGTTGTTGCTCCATCCTCTATGACGAAGAACCGTCAGGACTTCCTCCTTCCTTTTGGTCACCCAGCATTCTCTGATCTTCCTTCTTTATGGCATCATAAAACAACTCTCCCGCTTTTTTTAGCCGTACCTAATTTCTCTAATCACCTAAATCTGTTTTCGAATTGCTTAGGTAAAAAATGAGCTAGGGCTAACAGTTGGCCACTCACGCCAACCCGGAGCTTCGAACTTGCAACCTTTTGGTTGATAGATCTTATAATTGCTGATGATTTACCAGCTGTGCTAAACATCCGGCCCTACCTCTTGTCCCCACCAACCACGTTTGCGAGAGTGGTGGGATCCAGAGCAGGGGCCCCTCTGATGATCTTAAGCTTTGTGATGGTTTGTAACAGGAGATATGTTCAGATAGGTAATCTGGGCCAGAACCGTTTAGGGATTTAAAGGTTAAAATCAGCACTTTTAATTGTGCTCAGATGCTGATTGGAAGCTGTTCCTTCTAGGAATGTCCAAGTCTTCTATTTATTTAATTTGTAAATAATCAAATTTTCAAAATTTAAACATGCAAACATGGAGGACTAACTTTAGTGACAATCCAAATGGTCCCATCAAATGGGGCAGAAAGGAGGTTCCTGTACACTTATCTTCATCTTTGCCAACCCGCAGCTTGTTCTTCATCTAGTAGTGGCAGGAAAACAGAGAGTGGGCAGACTCTGAACATTTTATTTTTAGACAAGCCAACCTCTATAGGATTTAAAGCTGAGATGTAAAATGGGTTAAGAGAAAAACTGGGGCTGGAATGGGTTTAGAAGGAGTAACAGTGGTTTTGTAAAGACTAGGCTGGAATAAGAGTGGCAGATCCCTTAAGTACGTTTCTGAGAACTTCCACCATTTCCCATTTCCAAGTCTTCAACCCAGTTCTGTGCAGATATTTTTACACAAATCTTTCACACATTAATAGGCATGGTTGAAATACAAAATATGCATGGAACAGAAGTGCATGCGTTAACAGAAGTGCTTGTGTGTACAGTTGGACCTCAATATTTGCAGGTTTAATTTTTGCAGATTTGACTTCACATATTTAATTAATATGTTATATCTTGGAATCTCTAGGCCAATGGTTCTCAGCCTGTGGGTCCCCAGATGTTTTGGCCTTCAACTCCCAGAAATCCTAACAGCTGGTAAACTAGCTGGGATTTCTGGGAGTTAAAGGCCAAAACACCTGGGGACCCACAGGTTGAGAACCACTGCTCTAGGCCTTTCAGCATGATGGAAGCTGACCAAAGAGAACCTAGAGATTCCCCTTATTGTTGTACCTTAAAGGTACCAGATCCCATCACCGTGTTGTTGTCTATATTTGAAAGCAAATAACTGTCAAAAGCCCCTCTGAATATTTCTTGCCTAAGGAAACCTTATGAAATTCACAGGCCACCATACATTGTTAGGGAACTTGAAGACATATATACATGCACACATATAATCCTTTCAAATTGACAAATTCATAGTAATAATTTCTTCCTGTTCATGACTCATGTTCTTTAGAAAAATCCATTGTGTACTTGAGCTACATAATCATGTTTTGAAGGTATAACAAGTGATGCTAAAAAAAAAATTCCAAACACAAGAAAGGTACAAATGAATCATTTCAATTATGCTAGGCTCCATATTTCTGCAGGGCATTAAAACTGTATGTAGGTCAAATACGACGATAGGTTTGGAAGTACAAGACAAGTCAGTAAAATATGCAGTTTGCATTGTACATTACTCGGAGGCTAGAGAGAGCTTGTGGTGGCTCTGTATTTCAGTTTCAGGGCTGTAAAAGCTAACCATGACCCTCTTGGGTTGCTGAAGTTCACAAAGTTGACAGAAGAACACTATAATGTACCAGTTAATGATGTATTTTCTCAGCTGCAGCTCCCCAAACCCAAGCATTCCCTGGACAGTGAAAAGTTGACTTTTTGTATAGTTTGATACATAGTGAAGATGACAAATTTAGGGATTTCC
Organism: Anolis sagrei; assembly: GCF_037176765.1. Taxonomy (NCBI): domain Eukaryota; kingdom Metazoa; phylum Chordata; class Lepidosauria; order Squamata; family Anolidae; genus Anolis; species Anolis sagrei. Next base: position 23,491,882 of record NC_090023.1, on the reverse strand, counting down.
AGAGAATGTCCTGGTATCCCTTGGTGGTCTGATGCTGTGTATCCAAACTACTGTAAAAGTGGTAGACTTCTATCTACTATTCCCTCCTTTCTCCACAGACCAGGTGAGGTGAGCTTATTCATGAGGGATTCTATGTCTTGTAGCTATCCTGTTGTTTCTGCTGTTTTTGTGTACTTTCAAATTACTTTTGACTTAAGATATCTCTAAAGTGGACACATCATGAGAGTTTCTTGACAAGGTTTATTTTGAGGGGATTTGCCTTTGCCTCCCTTTGATGCTGAGACTGTGACTTTCCCAAGGTCACCCAGTGGATTTCATGTCTGAATGAGGATTTCAACTCTCGTCTCCAGAGTCATTGTTTGATGCTCAAACCACTATACCATGCTGGGTCTCTTTTGTAGTATAGTTGCTCATAACTTGTCATTCAGACATATATACACATGTAAGATCAGTAGAAACCTTTCTGACCATTCCATGCTATGTACCACCATGAGTAGAGTCTAGATCGTGGATTCGGGCAGTCCATTCCCCGTTGATAGAGAAATGTTTGCTAGTTATTTCCACCCCCATCCTGGGAATGATCTTTGATATGTCAGGCAGAAAAAGGGCACTTGTTTCAAATCTTATTTGTGACCAAGATTGGTTTCTTATGTGGAAGTGTAAACATCAAAGGGCTGTATAAAGGATTAAAGATACCTGGGGCAGGGGGGAAACAAACGAATCCCACCGCTGCCACCAATATAGTAAAGATAGAGGCTGTCTGAGCAGGGTGGACACCACGATCACACTTCCGCCCTTCGATATAGCGTAGATCAAAGGCTGATCCTAAGTGACTGAATTACTTGGTAGTATTTGCTGCCACCACCTCAGAAAATGCTGGCCTGAGGAACCAAAAGGGTGTGAATGTATTTTAGGTAAAGGGTGTTTGAGCTCTTGGGCTTCTATGGCTTCCTCCCTAGCTGACTGGAGTGTAAAAATGTGTTGAAAGAATGAGTACTGAGGCAACGAATGGATTGAGGCATACACCAGTTAAAAGTAAACTAATAAAGAGTTTATTTTAAACTTGATATTAACAACAACTCATTAGAAATGAGTGGCACATAAAGCGTAATTCAGTTACAGAGGCTTAGCTGTTTAGACAGTTTTCCCTAAGAATGTAGCTTTGGGTTACTGTGAGTCTCTTTTAACTATACTGTTCAACTTCCTTCCGAAACAGTATATCACTGAGAACAGTCTCTCCTGTCTCACAGAGTAATTAGTCTCTAACTAATACTCTCCTCAGAGCAATAAGCATCAAGTGAACAAGTCTTCTTTACTGACACTCTGTACAGTAAACTTCAAGCCTTCTGTCACTATCTTATTCTCTCTGACTAAAAGACTCACTCCCAAAAGCTCACTTTCTTGTGTCTAAATTCTCCTCAGCTCCCCAGCCTAAAAATCCATCTACCCTCTTCACTGTTAAAATCCCTTCTCCCTCTCTTTCTGTCAAACTAGACAGCTGCTTTCCCTCTCTAAGCTGACTCCTCCCCCAATTGCTACACCCAATCAGGGGTCAGCCTGACTCCTCCTCCTGCTCGGCTTGAATACCAAGATGCCAGACACTGCTATGCAGGCTTCGGCCTAGCCGACTAAAAGGTAGATCTATCACAGGCTGCTTCTCAATCAACAGGGGAACTGGTCCCCATTGATCCCAACAACTGCTAATCAGGAAATAGGGTTTAAGTGACATTTACAGCCTCTACATAATCCCTAAACTAAGAAATATGTAGGGCCCAAGAATATGTAGCAGCTACAAGTGTGTAACCATATATTATGAATACACAACTGCCCCCAAAAGTTGTGTATTCATGTTAGGAAATTAAGACACATACGTTGTAACTAAAAAAAAAAGCTGAAAATTGGAGATTTGGGGCTAGGTCCTGACATCTGAAACCCCTAAAAGTAGTTCATGGTAAAAGAATAATAGAATAATAGACTTGGAAGAGATCACATGGGCCATCTAGTCCAACCCCTTGCCATGCAGGAAAGGCACAATCAAGGTACCACAGACAGCCATTCAGTCTCTGTTTAACAGCTTCCAAAGAAGGAGCTTCCAAAGTACTCTGAGGCAGAGAGTTCCAGTGTTGAACAGCTCATATGATCAAGAAGTTACATGGGATGAATGAAAAGGGTTGTTTTTTTTTTTTGTCATGTCAGGAGTGACTTGAGAAACTGCAAGTCGCTTCTAGTGTGAGAGAATTGGCTGTCTGCAAGGACGTTGCCCAGGGGACACCTGGATGATTTGATGTTTTTAATCATCCTTGTGGGAGGCTTCTCTCATGTCCCTGTATGAGGAGCTGGAGCTGATAGAGGGAGCTCATCTGTCTCTCCCTGGATTCGAACCTGCAATCTGTCGGTCTTCAGTCCTGCCAGCACAGGGGTTTAACCCACTGCGCCACCGGGGGCTCTGAATGAAAAGTAATGCCCCCACCTTCGTAACTCCTCAACTGATGACAGTACTGGTATGCGGCAGGTACTGGCTTGTTCAGTAGACTCTCCTCTACAGTTCCATTTTGACAGGAAGCCTTAGGATTGAATGGTCATATTGTTAAAGTGAGAAGTATGGAACCCTGTGCAGACGGTCGGTCAATGCAACTTAAGCAACATGCAGTCATTGAATTCTTGATAACAGAAGGTGTCACCCCAAAAGGAGATTCATCAGAAAATGCAAGCTGTTTATGGTGATTGTGTTGATGTGAGTACTGTGCGTTGTTGGGTGAGTAAGTTTAAAGATGTTCAGGTGGGAACATCTGACTTGTGTGACAAACAAGGAGTTGGATGTCCTGTGACAGCAACCACAAGCAAAAGGTTGACAAATTGATTCAGGACAATTGTTGTATCACTCAGAGAGAAATTTCAAGCATAATCGGCATTTCACAAGAATGTGTGGGTCACATTATTGCTTTGCTTGGCTATCGGAAGACCTGTGCACGATGGGTACCCAGGATGAGAGAACTGTGAGACGCTGGTTGTGGAAACAGAGTGTCGACTTCTTCCATGACGGCTTCAGAAAACTTGTTCATCATTGGCAGAAATGTATCCAATTGTCTGGTGATTCTGTGGAAAAGTGAATAGTGTTAGTTAAAGAGCACATTCTAAGGATTATTTCTGCATTTGATTTATTAAAATATTCCCATCCAAACCCAAGTAACTAAGGTGGAGGCATTACTTTTCACTCAACCCTCGTATTTCTAATTTTCAGTTGGAATCTCCTTTCCTGTAATTTGAACCCATTGCTCTGAGTCCTAGTCTCCAGGGCAACAGAAATGCCTGCTGCCTCTTACTTATGACGGCCTTTCAAATATTTAAACATGGCGATCATGTCTCTTCTCAGCCTTCTCTTCTGTAGACTAAACATACCCAGCTCTGTAGAAGGTACTTGAATAGAATCTATAGCATTCAGCCATGACAGTTCAAGTGGTGTCCAACTGCATTCATTCCACAGTGTAGATGCACCCTAAGTAGCATGAGAAAGTATTAATGAGCTGGTATTAGAGGTTAAAAATGCAGATTGACACATTTTGTATGAGCTAAAGTGTCTGCCAGTAAAGATTTGCTTAAAAATTCTCTCAAAGTACCGTTTGTTGGCTTTGCTGCCACACCTCTAAATGCTAAAATGCTGACGCAAGCAAAACGTCAAAATTGTCAACTTGCTCAAAGAAAACACGCAGGAGATTTTTTGGCAGTGCTTAAAAGCTACAAGTGTCAAAAGTTGTACAATTTGGCTGGAAATGTGAAAGCTAATTAAATTCAGTTCTAGAAATCTGCTGACGAAAAGTGACTACTTAATTAAATTTATTTTTTAGCTAAAGTGTATGACATAAGTTGGAATTTCTGTATAAACCTTTATCCAGAATTAAAAATTAGTCAGTCAATCAATCAATAAATGAGCCTCAGTGTTCAATACCCTACACATTTCACATTAATCATTTCTGATTATTTGCCCAGAATTAGTTTTCTTGGATTTTCCTTGCCATTTGTTACTTCCTCAAGAGTTGGCTTGAAGGCAGAAACAATTTTATCTCCTTATTATGATAGTCCAGATATTACTGAACAGCAAGTTTTTTAATTAGTCTGTACTCATTATGTATTACATTTGGATAGGGTCAGCCTTGCCTTTTCCCACTTCTCCCCCTCTCCACAAAGGAACACCTATCGAGGTCTCTATAACATTTGGACCTCATCCAATGAGTTGCGGAAAGTTAAAGGCGGGGATCAGGCATGTAGCCGGGGGGGGGGCTCGAGGGGCTTCAGCCCCCCCCCCCCCCCTGAAATTCTCGTGGTGGTTTGTGAAAAGGCCTTACTGGTGCATTATTTAAACTGTTAAGTTTATTCATATCATGATCTGATCACCCTACTCAATATATCCCATATGCATGGGGGTATTGGGGTAATGATACAAAAGGTTTGCTAGGGTAGACCCTCTTTCACTCAGATTCAGCCCCCCCCCCCTAACAAACTCAGCTCCCCCCAAATCGAAATCCTGGCTACGGACCTGGCGGGGAACATCTTTCTAGCGTACTGTCCTGTTGCATTTAATAAAACATTGTTTTATTTTTCAAATCCTGTCACATTCTCTTATTTTCTACCTGTTCTCTCAAAATGAACCGTGCTTTTGTTCTATCACATGAGTAAGTGCAGTTGCCACCCATTCCACATTCTTTTTAACAAAGCTAGCATTAGCACAATTGCAAATCCAAGATTACAATAAAGGAGAAAATGCGTCAAAGCAAAGTGGTGATATCTTGAAATTGTACTATTACTAATGATTACATTAATTTTTTAAGTTACTATGCCAGGATATTGAAAAAGAAGTGGAGCATCAATGCTCAGTAGGAGATCGCCCATAGGAATGACCATTCCTCCACATCACTGAATCAATTCAATATAAGCAAATCTGACAGATCTGTACCATGTGTAAATAACCATTTTCTCCCATTTCCACATGCACCATATAATAATAATAATAATAATAATAAGAAGAAGAAGAAGAAGAAGAAGAAGAAGAAGAATTTATTTATAACCCTCCCGCTCTCCCCGGAGGGACTCAGCGTGGTTTCCAAAAATATTTTAAAAATGGCAAACATTAAATACCAAGGTAAACAAACAACAATCAAAAGGAAACAAAAAATAAACAAACTCAACATAACTAGTAAAACAACAGAAATTAAGCAAGGATGAACTAAAAATCATAAGATAATACAAGAAATGAAATCAGTTAAAACACAATAAATTAAAAGCATGGTATAGTGAATCACATCACCAGGAGCGCAGAGGACAATATCTCCCCAGCTCTAGTCCCCCCCCCCCCCCATATTTCTCTACACTTCTAAAACAGTTGACTATTACAAAGTGAGGCAAATCCAGAAGCACATAGATAGGACCTTGCTAATCGTTATGCTGGTGAGTGTATTTTATGGCATTTGTTTTAATCACTTTTAACATTTTTGTTTGTTTAATCTCATTGTAATTTTTGTATCAGGTGGGTTTTAATGGCACAAAAATTTAATAATAATCATAATCATAATAGAAAGATGATAAAACTATATCATTTCTTTATAAAAACTTAGATAGATCGGTTGATATGGGACTGGCTGTTCAGCTTTTGTCTTGCCAATTTGATTACTCTGCTGAAGGAAGCTATGAATGTTTCTCATATTCTCCAACAGATTGTATACATTTGCACAACAACCAATTGATTAGTAGATTAGAATAATAAGTAAGGGCAAAGGTTTTCCCCTGACATTAAGTCCAGTCATGTCCAACTCTGGGGGGTTGATGCTCATCTCCATTTCTAAGCCAAAGAGCCAGCGTTGTCCATAGGCACCTCCAAGGTCATGTGGCCGGCATGACTGCATCGAGTGCCTTTACCTTCCCGCCAGAGTGGTACCTATTGATCTACTCACATTTGCATGTTTTCGAACTGCTAGGTTGGCAGAAGCTGGATCTTGCAGTGGGAGCTCATGCTGCTACCCGGATTGGACCCTGTGACCTTTCGGTCAGCAAAATCAGCAGCTCAGTAGTTTAACCCATTGTGCCACTGGGGGCTCATATTAGAATAGTAGAATCATACAACTGAAAGAGACCACATGGGCATGTAATCCAACCCTCTACCATGCTAGATTGCACAATCCAAATATTCCCAAGAGTTGGCTATCCAGCCTCTAGACCAGTCATTCTCAACCTGTGGTTCCCCGGGTTTTTGGTCTACAACTCCTTGAAATCCCAGCCAGTTTACCAACTGTTAAGATTTCTTGGAGTTGAAGGTCAAAACATCTGGGGACCCACAGGTTGAGAACCACTACTCTAGACTATTTTTGAGTCAACCCACATGATAAGCCATTTTTTTGGAACATAGAAAATGATCTTCAGAAAAGGAACTAAGTGCAAGCAATATTTTGCCTGAAGCAACTGGTCTTGTAAAAGATAGAACTGGTCTTACTTCAGCACTGGTCTTGTAAAAGATTATTGTGCCACATCTGGGGGCAGGAGGCTAGCAATGCAGAACCCTGTCCTTTGTCTGATGTTCCCTCTCAACATCTGTTACCTGAGATGACCTTCTCATTCTTTCTAATGACAGTGTCAGCCCAGCCAGTTAGCCTTACCCTGGATGAACTAGGCAACCGTAAATATTTACATTGTGCAATACTGGAAGGTTGCAAAGAGAAGATAAACAAATTATATATATGCAGGTCTGTTATTTGGGGGTATGCAGGAAGTGAAATGGATTGATGGGAATTCTCTGGAGCATATTTTCTTATGCAATGATAAATTTACTGGGCATCACACATTTTTCCCAACTCAAAGGTATCAGTGAGAGGAAGGAAGATATAAGGTGAATGCCAAGTCACTGTGATAATCCCAGACACTGAAAACAACAACCGCAGGACAGAAAGAATCAAGAAGTCATTATAAACAAAAAATGTGCCCTATTTTTTTCCACTTCCTCTGACTCAGAATCAATACTGACACCAAGAGCTTTTTTCCCCTTGTCATCTATTTCCTAAAACCCAAATGCTATGTCCTTTTAGGCCTGAATTATTCTAGCAGTGAAACCAAAATTATAGTGCTATAACACTACAACTGCATAGCCTGAAAGGGCTCCTACTTGAAAGAGATAAGAATGCAGGATAAGCTACGAATTCTTGTAGTTCGTTATCCAGTTCCAGCAAGGCTATTCTTATACCACTGTTTCATAATCACTCTCTTTTGCACTGGTTTGGAAGAGAGCTTTATTCCATGGGAGATGGTTTTTAAGGCAATTCTTTTTACTAACTAAAGAATAACATTGATGACCTCCCTTCCTATCCAGGTCATGGTATGATTTCCTGTATAAAAGTTCAGGCCAACAAAGGGCAAGATGGATGGATGGTATCCTTGAAATGATTGGCTTGACTCTGAAGGAGCCTGGGGGTGGTGACGGCCAACAGGGAGCTCTATCGTGGGCTGGTCCATGTGATCACAAAGAGTCGGAAGCGACTGAATGAATAAACAACATAAAAGTTCAGTTGTGCTTTTTCTCTGATCTTGGATGTTCAGGAGGCAGTCCACTGGGCATGTTTAGGTGGGGAAAATAGTGACAATAACAATGATAGAAGCTCTCAGAAAGTGGCACTCACCTCTGAAGGTCAACCCTTTTTTCTGAGGGTCAAGTAAGTTCTAGCAACCCAAGGTGTAGAGCAGAAGGACAAGTGTTAGACCTGGATGGTGCCATCGGCTGTTTGTTCTTTTGCTGGGATCAGATTACAGTTTGGGAGAAGACACTGTTATAATACTATAAGGCTACAAAACTACAACACATTGGTGTGTTATATCTTGAGGGGCATCTGTATATGTATGTGCAAAACAATGGAAGAGGTCAGGAATAAAGCCTGGTAGTGTGTGGGCAGTCCAAAATGGTGTGTGCGATTTCAGTGTGCAGGGACATTGTACTTCCACGATGGTTTGGAAGGTGCAGTAGGAAAGAAAGCAAAGGAAAAATTGCATTTTAACAGATAGTTGTAGCTGGAAAGGGAGCTCATGCAATAAGGTTCTGATCATGTACTATGAACTTGTTTGACCTGGTCAAGGGTGAGTACTAAATTATGATAGCTTGATTTCCTCCCCAGTGGTATTTGCACCATTGTGGTTAAGGTCATGTTAAAGACATGCTTAGGATGGGAGTCTCAGTTTCTCCCTTCAGTTTTTAGTGGGGGATTATTCTTGTCTGATGTATTTATTTTGTAGCTGCTGGGTATGCCTGGCTTTGTAATGATGACATATGAAAAATCGGCTGATGACTGAGCCTTCCTTTAAATTGGGGTGTGATAGGAAGGATTAAGATTTTAATGTGTAATAAGGCACAAAGTTTAAGCACTCTTTTAAAGAGAAGGTTTGTGACTCAACATCTTCGGGTCAAACTAGCTATGAGATCTTTTCATTTCCTTTTTCGCCCACATGAATGAGTTTTCTTGAGGAAAGAGCTAGTATGTGAGGGTCCAAATGAGATCAGGATTGTGTCTTGAGGGAAGGAGGCTTTAATAACACCACCATCCTGTTTGGAGCTCACCACCGACTCAATTTAGGGATGTAAATTCTAATTAAAGCAATCCTTGTGTAGTTCATGAGAGAGAAGCTGAATATTTTTCTCCTTGAGCCAAGACGTCAAGATTCACTACATTATTTGTATGTCTTGGAGAAAACCTGTGCATTACACACCCTCTTTTTAAATACTGAGTGAAAAGCACAGTTTATTTATTTATTTATTTATTTATTGTATATGTATACCGCCCTTCTCAGCTCACAGTCAATTCAAGGCAGTTACAGAGGCAACAATTCAATGCCCAACAACACCATAAAATACATTTAAAAATATTAACATATAATATAAAACCATAACAAGATAAATAAAAACACAAATCATTAGCATCTCCTAGTTAAAATGTTGTCCAATCTCATCATCCACAACATTGGGAAATAACAATTTTCTGCACAAAACAATTAACACTGAGTGTTACTTATGGACACCAAATCTGGAGTATTTTATAGAACAGTGAGTAAGATATAGTGCAGGAGGCTACAAGCAGCCCCTCTAAGAGCTCCCAACCCCACTTCAAATTAGAAAAAAAATGAATATTCTATTTTCAAGATAAATACTGAACCATAAGAATCATCAGTGTGGTTAAGAAGGCAAACATTAAACTAGGAGAAGATTCAGTACTTTTCTTTTGCCTAATGCTACTGAGAAAGGTAAAAAAAAAGTCCCGTTCAGGTCATACAATTGTAGAATCATAGAGTTGGAAGAGACCTTGTGGGCCATCCAGTCCAACCCCCTGCCAAGAAGCAGGAAAATCACATTCAAAGCACCCCTGACAGATGGCCATCCAGCCTCTGCTTAAAAGCCTCCAAAGAAGGTCTTGCAGGCTCAGGGTGCATCTACATTGGGCTGGTTACTCTGGTGTCGATCTGTTCTGGAGCAGCCTGGATTCAAGCACATACATGCCGAAACCAGGGCCAGTGTCCAAACACGTCAGAAACACACTGGTCCTGCTAGATTTCCCTCAACCTCCGTGTCACTTCCGACCAGCCACTGGACTCCATCTGAGTGTTGGCCATTGCCAAATGCATTTCCTGATGTCAGAATGGGGTGCCTCCATAATCAGCAAGAAGAATGGACCTCTTACTGATGATCCAGGCTCCCCATTCAGTGGAGGAAAGGGTGTTCGTGACAATCTGGAAAGCAGGGCCAATCCAAAACCCAGCTGTCATGTCTGTTGCAAAGCTGCAGGATATACCAAAGTCTCCAGCAAACGCTGGAGTGTTTCCAGACATTTCCTAAATACTTCAAGAAAAAAAAAAACGTGGCTTCTCAGACCAGAGCTATAACCTCTGAAGGGTTTCATGAAAGTTTGTGGTGAAGTGTTTCCATGCCAAGATTTATTTATTTATTGTGTCAGAAGCGAGTTGAGGTACAGTTAAAATGCATTTTAAAACACAAAGTTTAAAAAACAACTTGGTATCATTAAACAGTTTTAATGAAAATTGGTAACAAATAACTGTTTATCTGAGGGAATGGTTGGGGAGATTATTAGTATTAATTTTTTAAAAAAATAGTAGACATCTTGAACTTTTTGCATGTGTAGTTCAAAAAAAGAACAACCTTGAACTAACCTTCTGACAATAGGGCCCTTTTGGAAATGCTTTTAAGTAGATCTCACATAAGCTCAAAGGCCCCAACCACCCTGGTATATAATGCAGTTTGAAATGATCAGTGTAGACTAAAATCATCATCATCATCATCATCATCATCATCATCATCTTCATCATCATCATCATCATTCAAAATACATCACAGAATCCTAAATGTGTTCAACTTGTGATTTTGTGGTATGAAATCCAGCATATATATCTTGTTTGCTGTGTCATTCTGTGTTTTTGTGTCAGAATAATAATAATAACAATAACAATAACAATAATAGTTTTATTTATATTCTGCTCCCTCTCCCGGAAGCGACTCAAACAATGTTATTCACTGCATTATATGACAGCATAGATTGGGCTAAAGTTAATGAGAGATGTGATTATAGTGACCAGATGTTCCACTGGGTGCAGTAAAGTGACAGTTAAATAAAAATACAGAAATGTGGGTCCTTGAAGAAAAACCAGACCATAATATATTGCTCATGAGGACGTTGGAGACTGTATTGTTGAAAGCTTTCATGGCTGGAATCACGGGGTTGTTGTGAGTTTTCCGGACTGTATGGCCATGTTCCCAAAGCATTCTCTCCTGACATTTCACCTGCATCTATGGCAGGCATCCTCAGAGGTTGAGAGGTCTGTTGGAGACATTTGTGTAACTGCTGTTAAGACTAACACACTGAAAAAATGAAAATACCTCCGAACAATTCAGTAATCTACAGCATTTCAGACATACAATGAAGCATTAATTATTAAATCAGTCCGTGTCATAAGAACCTAACAAATTAATCAAGAAAATTTCTGAAAAAATGTTGTTTCAGTCCTACTGGTTTGGAAATCCCTTTCCAAACAAGATACCCTGCTTATGAAATCCAGATGTCCTGCTTATGATCACTCTCTTTTGTTGAAATCACTGGCTAAACCAGGGCATTACTTAGCCCAGCCTAAAAAACCAAGATTATTCTGAATAGCAGAAGTTGACAGTTTTTAAGAGGGCATTGACTGCTTGCTTTCCTAAAGTGCCTGGGTTTTCCTGAAGTGTTCCTTGAAGACCTTTCAAAACCACCCAGGGGCCCTCACTTTCCCAAACTACATTTCGCAGAATTTGGAGGGCAGCAGAAATGCAGGACCGCCCACTTTAAAGCCCTGGTGTGATAATGTGAATGTGCTGTTTTCATCCACTATTTGGCAGAATTCTTAAAATGTGTGTATATTTATATGTCAAGAGGGCTGCAGTCCAATTCCCATTTTTAACTTCCAACTAACTATCCACATCTCTTGTGTGACTGGATTAAATTAAGACAATTTTGCAGCAGGATGCAAATGACCAGCAACACACTTAACCATGCGCTTTACTCTGCGTAGAGGGATAGTCTTATCTCGGATCAGATAACAGACATTCCTCAGCTGGAGGCATCACACTATCTTTATCCAAAAATCAGTGACTTGGTCAAAGGAAAGACACAAAAACAATCTGATACCAGAGGCTAAATGAGAAAAAGCAGATTTGAAATATCACAGTATGCAAAGCATAGTGGTATTTCCCCTACCCCATATTCTTGTTCCTACAAGCAAAGTGTTTTATTGTAATTTACAAACGTGTTGCTGTTCTAAAACTGCCCTAAAGTATGGCCCTGGTTGGAATTCCTCAATTTTTTCTCTTACTTTGAGTTTCCAAGCCCCTTTGTTATCAGAGTTTCCATACCTACTGCAATTTGACTCATTGCCTAGGTTGAATTTCATAAACAGCATGCATTATTTTGAGACTCGTTAAAACTATCCAAACCATACTTTAGAATAACCACAGCAAACAGAACTTTTATTAAAATACTGCACCATTATATTGGAGCCCGGTGACACAGTGGGTTAAACCCTTGTGCTAGCAGGACTGAACACCAACAGGTCATAGGTTCAAATCCAGGGAGAGCGTTGATGAGCTCCCTCTGTCAGCTCCAGCTCCCCATACGGGGACATGAGAGAAGCCTCCCCAAGGATGGTAAAACATCAAAACATTCGGGTGTCCCCTGGCCAATGTCCTTGCAAACGGCCAATTCTTTCACACCAGAAGCGACTTGCAGTTTCTCAAGTCGCTTCTGACATGTAAACCCCCCCCCCCCCTATATATAATGCACTTTTTTTTGTTACCTCCAACTTACGGCAATCCTAAGGCAATCCTACCAGAGGGTTGTCACTGAAAGATTTGTTCAGAGTGGGTTTGGCCTTTCCCTTCTTTCAAGGTACGTAATGTCCTGGTTTAGTCAGTGATTTGAGCAAAAGAGGGTGATCATAAGCAGCAAATCTGGGTTTCATAGACAAGACATCTGGGTTGGAAACCAATCCAAACCAGTAGGAGTGAAACAACATTTTCTCAGAAATTTCCTTGATTGATGTCTCGGATTTTTAAGACACAGACTGATTTAATTATTAATGCTTCATTATATGTCTGAAATGCTGTAGATTACTGAATTGCTCAAGGGGTATTTTTGGGGGAATTTTTTTTCAGTGTGTTAGTCTTAGCAGCAGTTACACAAATGTCTCCAACATCCTCATGAGCAGTATATTATGGTCTGGTTTTTCTTCAAGGACCCACATTTCTGCATTTCCATTTAACTGTCACTTTACTTTAATGTGCATTTAATTTTAATTTTAATTTTTAACTTAAGTGTATTCTAACTGTTAGTTGTCCAAAAGCATTGAATTGTTGCCATATTTAAAGCCACCTTGTGTCCCCTTCATGGTAGAGAAAGTATTTATTATTTAATAAATAAATAAATACTGCATCCAGTGAAACATTTGGTCACTATAATCAATCTCTCACTAACTTTGGTCCAAAGTTATATGATGCAATGAACCACATTACACTGTTATATTTATTATTATTTATTTATTATTTGCACTTGTTAACCGCCACTCTCAGCCCGAAGGCGACTCGATGCAATGAACCACATTATTTGAGTACCTTCCAGAAGAGGAGGTGGGATATGAATAAATATTATTATTATTATTATTATTATAAACTACAATTTGGAATTTTGAACTCGGGTGCAGAAACACGCCGAAAAGGTATGCTTGTGATGGGCAAACAGGTGATGTGGGCAATGTGTGGCACTGGGTGACAGATTCGGCCTTCTGCCCCACGATTTACCCTGCTTCCCTATAGACCCTCCTCTCTACTGTCCCCCACATCAAGGACCTCCATGTGATGAGGTCCTAAGAAGCAGTCTGTAAACATCTGTGAGTTGGGGAGGAGGGGAGATAATGCAATTTTTTATTGTGGTTTGTTACTATATAGTGATATTGTAAACAATGTCTAATTGAATATAATGTGGAAATTTAATAAAAAATAGAAAAATAAGAAATAATAAGAACAAAAAATGGGGAAAGGTGTAATTGTCCTGGGATGAAAAATGGCTTTGAGACATGTTTACCAATTTGGGGAGAAATCTTCACGAATGGAAATCCTAAAAGCTAGTCATAAAATTTCCAACAATCCTTTAGCTTTGTTAGTTTCCTTTTCATGTGTCATTGTGTCAACTGATGTGCATTTGTTTTGATAGAAAAGGGAGTCATTGGCCACTAAAGCTAAATATATTTCTGCAGTTCAGAACTTGTGTTTTGTTTATATGGATCTAACTAAAGATTATGTAACCAACATGAGTGCTTCAATCCCATATTTCCCCCATGAAGCACATGAAAGGAAGAATCAAGTAGAATGGAACTGGCTAGTAGTGCTCAAATAATTTTCTGGTTCGCCCTGAAAAGAGCATTTTTTAAAAAAACCAAAGGCAGGTTCTGAAACTGGATCAAAAAGGTGGCTAATAAAGGAAATAGGTTGGGGAAAATTGGGAGACAGAACACTCAACACCTTCTTAGCTTACATTCCTGTTCTTTTGGCAAACAAAGATTTGTACAGAGCTTGGAAAAATTCTGTTTTTTTAATGACGTCTCTCAAAATTTCCCAGCCACCATAGCTGGGGAATTCTGAGAGTAATCATCCAAAAACCTTAAGTTTACAAATTCTGGGTTTATGTACGTGCATTTGTCAATTTGGGAATGGGAAAATCTGTTAGATACACTTTCCTTTGCAACTCCAGTTCTAGTTTATTTAGGAAGAAATATACACATTTCAGCAAGTTCTTATAAAAAAATGAACCAAATACAATTCTCACTAATCTCAGCAGGTTGTATCTGCTAATATAGATAATAAAAATTATGTTAAAAAAGGAAAAGAGAGAGAGATGTTCACTCAAAATGTAGCTATAAAAATATGGTTGAATAACCAAGGATTTGCCTAACTTTTAAAAGTAAGCAGTAAGCACCTGTGATTTTTTTCCATTTCACTTTCTTCCACATACCCTTTTAAAATAATGTTAATTTCTTCCATCCCAATAATGAAGAAAGTGGAACACATAAATTACTATTGAATTCTAGTTTAACTTGAAGAATTTCTTATATTACTACAGCTTTCCTTTGTTCAACTGCATCTTATTCATTTATGAACTTAAAGCATTTCAAAGTTCTCTGTTAGGCTGAACCTTCTCCAAAAGACCTACAAAAGTAAGTGGTAGATAAGGTACAAGTTAAAAGGTGATCACATCAGAACAAATGCTTCCAAAATTATGTTGTAATACCGTTCCTTTAATATTACAAGCAGGAACTGGAATGTGAAACACTTTTCTTTCCTGAAGTCTAGGTGTTGCAGTTCCTATGGTTACTCACCATTGGCTATGCTGACCAGAGAGCATGGGAATTATAGTCCAAGAACATATGGAGTGCCATACATTTCTTGAAATACAGTACTAATGGAGGACAATTTCAAAGAAAAAATGTTTTCAAGCCTTCTTATACAAACGATTTTCATAATCTCAACAGAGAGCTTGGAAAGGTTCCTTTTGCCTTCTTCCATGTTTGCTGGACCCGTATGGTGGTAAATATGTTTTGGAAAAAGGTGGCTAAAGAAACCAATAAATGATTGCTAAGAAGATTAAGAAAAACACAGAAATGTGCTTATTGAGTTTGTTTCAGGAGAGAATTGGCTAAGACAGTGTAGAAATATGGCAATATAGATATGTGGTAGCAAGAATCATTATAGAAAAATCTTGGAAGGGGGAAAAAGAACTATTTATTAAGGACTGGATAAGAAAAGTAGTAGAGGATCTCCAATAGCATAAGGCAGCATTTCTCAAGCTGGGGGTCAGGACCCCTGGAAAGTGGGTCGCGAGGGGGTGTCAGAGGGGTGTCAGTATTTTCTGTTGTTCATGGGAGGTTTGTGTTGAATGTTTGGCCCAATTCTATTATTGATAGGGTTCAGAATGCTCTTTGATTGTAGGTGAACTATACATCCTAGCAACTACAACTCCCAAATGTCAAAATCTATTTTCCACAAACTCCACCAGCATTCACAATTGGGCATATTGAGTATCCGTGCCAAGTTTGGTCCAGATCCATCATTGTTTGAGTCCACAGTACTCTCTGGATGTAGGTGAACCACAACTCCAAACTCAAGGTCAATGCCCACCAAACCCTTCCAGTATTTTCTCTTGATCATGGAAGTTCTGTGTGCCAAGTTAGGTTCAATTCCATCGTTGGTGGAGTTCAGAATGCTCTTTGATTTTATATTAACTATAAATCCTGGTAATAACAACTCCCAAATTATAAAAATTAAACCCCCCCCCCCAACCCCACCAGTATTCAAATTTGGGCGTATTGAGTATTTGTGCCAAATTTGGTCCAGTGAATGAAAATACATCCTTAAATATCAGATATTTACATTACATTTCATAAAAGGAGCAAAATTACACTTATGAAGTAACAATGAAAATAATGTTATGGTTGGGGGGTCACCACAACATGAGGAACTGTATTAAGGGGTTGCGGCATTGGGAAGGTTGAGAACCACTGGCATAAAGGGAGGAAACAAAGATGAATTTGCTAGTAAGTGCAAAATGGATGGTTAATCACAGGTCACAAGGACTGTCCACAAAAGAAAATGGACAGACCTGGATTATGACTTGAGTTTGCATAATTTTAATTGGATGTTTTTATATTTGATATTTTAACTATTTGCTTAAATAAATGTAAACAATTATTATAATGGTCTTTGTTTGGGCATCTAATGGTTGTCAGTTGTGAACTGGGCATAGTCCCTCTCTGGGGGTGAGAAGGACGGGATAGAAATATATGAAATAAATAATAAATAAACCCAATGCTGTAGGCTTTCCTTGAAATCTGGTAATCAAATATCTGCAAATGTGACAATGTTGTATTTCAATGCAAAATTGAGTCTTATCTCACATTGTTCTTCCAGTGCCAAGTACAGATTAAGATTACTACCTCATGGGATCAAAGGTAACATTGGAGGTGCTCTGAAAGGGTTCACCCACTCCCTCCTTAGCAAAGAAAGGAGCGTCTGAAACCCTTCCGCCGCCCCCCTCCTCGCCCTCAGTCCTATCATCATGAAGTGAATTGTCAGCCAGAGCTTTTGCGAAGTCAATTCCTGCATGAACAAGCCTGTGTTTACATGCCCCTCCGGATTTGGACATTTGCATAAAGCCACAGCTATGCTTACAATAAACAATGATGCTTATGTGTGTGTCAAATATATACGTGTCTTACATATCTGCTGACTTATTTGTGTATATGCGTAGGAATGTTTTCTTACAAGAAATGAACATAATTAGTTGCTGATGTGCAATAAAATGTTTGGCATCATTATGGGTTTCTGGCTAGAGTGCTGATACAAGATTTTGTTATAGATTTTTCATAACCAATTATTTGATTAAATGGGCCACAATTGACTGTTCTAAGCTTGCAGTGTACCGGATGAAGACGGCTGGTGTGGTAGAGTTTTTTGAACATTGGCCCATGATTCTGGAGACCAGGGTTTAAATCCCTGTTCAGCCATGGAAACCCATTGAGTGACCTTGGGCAAGCCACACACTCTCAACCTCAGAGGAAAGCAAAAGCAACACATTTTTGAATAAATCCTGGCAGCAACACCCTGGATAGGTTAGCCCCGGGATTTTTATATTTCAGAAATGATTTGAAAGCACACAGCAACAATTCAGGATGAAAACGTCATGGAAGGGAAGCAAACCATAATGAGACATAATATTCCAACAAGTTCTTAATAATTTGGAATAAAATCCACAAGCATTCGTCTTAATTTATAGAAAATATCACAGTAAAGGAGAAAAATCAGTCAAAGTAGCCTCAAAACTAAACTAAATTCTCTCTAAATTGGATGTGGTTTGGATCAATGGTACCCAGTGGCTTTCCTGTTGATGGGGTAACTAACCAATTCCAGGTTTTACTTTGAACTTCCAAGAAGCTATCTCAAGGTGATGAATCTACTTAGGGGAGAAGATTCAGCACTTTGGACAGCTCAGACCCATGCACTAGCATTGGAGGCACCAGCCATTAGTAGTGAAAAGGGCTGTGGTCCATATCAACTTCCTCTTAGCCCACTGTCATACTCCCAAAGTTGCAATTCTGACTGAGAATGTTGGTTGAAAGTCATTTCAAGGATTTCTATAATGGCTTAATCTGTCTATTATCTCATTCATCTATCCATATACTTATCAAATATCCTGCCTGACCAAGGGAGTAAATGGCATAGATTAAAACAAAGGGCATCTCAAACACAATGACTGATATTATACATTGGGCAGATTAATCATAATGAACATATAGTACTGTGCCCTGATTCCTACTGCTGCTCTTCATGAATGTGGATTGGGGTCAAGAAATACAGTAAAGAAGCTATTGATCTCAGCTCAAGAAAGGGGGAGGAAAAAGAATCAATTCACAATAGAGTGCATTTTACTTTTCCTTCCCATAGAAATCCACATTCTCATCATATGAATTACCTTCCACCTCTTTTCCCTCCACCACCAAATAGCATGTGCCCGTATTACTGCTTCAGAGCCGTGGGAACAACACAGACTCGGATGAAGGATTTGGCTGGAGCTCCCTGAACTCTGTACAAAAAGGAGACACGTGTCTGTATAAGCCACATTTATCTCCGAGAGAAAGAGATAAATGTGGCTTATACGTGCACAATTGTTATAATTTTGGAAGTTTTAAATAAATTGAGTCAAATATCCCATAAAAACTACACAGATTTAAAAGCAACCTAAAAGCACTGAAACTATGAGACCAAATGCATAGCATATAAAACACATTAAAAGTTCCTTCTCCAGCATGTACTGAATTGCCAAAACCCAATCACAATATATTCCTTCTGCCAGCAGGAGGAAAAAAAAGATATTAGTTTTTATTTTGTGGTGCTGAAGACTAACATCCTGTAGGAAATTCCCACTCTTTCTCATAGAAGATCAATCCCAGCACTATAGATTGAATCTTTCCCGTTATAGAAGCGTCATCAAAATTTTGTGTTTGTTGATGGTGTATGGTTGTTATCCCACATCCTCTAAACATAGCATAATCAAGTACTTACCTGTTAAGATACACATGGCAGAGCTACTTAACACTGCTTCAGATTAGCAAAATTATGCAATGCACTTAGACAAATGAGACCATTGCACAACTAGATGTTACCATTGCACAACTTTGCCTCCATCGCTGTGTATGTAAAAATACATCCATTACATAACAGTAAGATTTTCACTCAGTATGTGTAAAATTTTTGCTCACTAACAAGATTCTAGTTGCCAATACTTATTGTATAGTATGGGATAACCCGTGTATCCACAGGAGTTATATTTGAAGACCTCCTATGAATACATCAAAACATGAATAATAGTGAAATGCATATTTTGATTATTCTTGGGTTGAAAGTGTACTATAGAAGTTCACTGAAGGATCCAAAAAGTTGGAATACACTTCTGAGGGAGTGGATATTTGTTTGGAGCATTAGTAAGTAAAACCATGGACACCAAGTCCATGGATACAGGTGCTGTGCTGTACTTTACGTTTAAGTATGTGGGGTTAGGATTAGGGTTATGGTTATTTGTACAATTCCTAGTATGAATTATAATATATACATTGACTCTTCTATATGTACAGTCAGCTATTAACACTTGCACGTTTGACTTTTACAGATTTGAATTATTTACAAATTTGATTAAAATAGTTTCTCTAGGAATTTCTATGTCTCCAAAATGATTCTCTATTTAACTTATGCTGGAAATGGACCATAGAATTGCACTGAAGGACATAGAGATTCCAAGAAATAAAAGTTTAATCAAATCCAGAAATAATCACATTAGCAGAAGTTGCATCCACTGAGTGCTACTGGAGGACGTAGAGAAGAGAAATATTATCTCAAGTTAAAAGGCAGATTTTTTTATTCATGCTCTTTTCCATTTTTGCAGTGGCCCTGTGCCCCCAACCTCAGTGAATGTTGAGGGCTGACTGTAATATAGAATGTATATAATTTGGGTAATTCAAATGAAAATAAATGTACTGGTCAAACTCCTACTAAATGCAACACTATGACTCTGGAGTAAAGGTGTTATTCCTTGTGTTTGTTGGAAGAGGAATCATCTCATTCCTTTCACTGAGAAAGCTCCCCTTTTTAAATCTAGCACCTTACTCAGGAATTGCCTAATCAGGGGTTTTAAACTTAGCAGCCTGTGTTTGTCATTTGTCATTCGGCTAAAAGGATAATTTTCTGTGTTTGACAGGTCAGCGGATGTTATAATGATCTGAGTCATGTTTCTGTTGATTTTATAGAACAAACAAGGAGTATATATAGAACACCACTTAGAAACTCTTGAACAGATCCATTGGCACAAACTGTGGTGTTCTTTGAGTTAGCAACTGGGATCCAGAGTGAAAGCCAACATGAAATGTTTTCTGCTGATGATTGCACTCTACGGAGCACTGTCTTCCGCTCTGCCCTTAAACCAAGAAATTGATGACATTTCAGAAAAGGACATGGAGCTTGCCAAGGTAATGAATTATTAGAGATAGTAGTTGCTTGACTTATGCAGAGGAGAATCCAGACAACAGGTTTACCTCAAATAGATTATTTCTGTTATTGTTCTGTCCCTTCAAGTCAACTTTGATCTATCACAGGGCTTTTTTTTGGCACAATTTATTCCTGTAAGAATGAGAAAGTATCTTTCTCAAGTGGGTTTCTATTGTGTTTGGAGTTTTGAACCCTGGGTTCCCTGAAACTTAATCCATTATACTACACTGGTTCTTGGAAATAGATAACTACAGCTAGCTAACCATTGAAGCTTGCCTACTAGCCATCATGGTGAGACAATTTCTTCTGGCAATTTCGGGCTAAATGATTTCTACTAGCAATCCTGGCTAGAGGACTCTGGTAGCTGTAATGAAAGGGGAGTTTTTCAACAAGTTACAGCCAATATCATCCTGTTTCTTATTTGGTTAATGTGTTTGGAATATGGGAAATCTGGGTTCTAGTCTTGATTAAAATATGAAAAGTACTGTGTCATTTTTTTCTCAGTCCCCAAGGTTTGTTCCAAGGAAAGGAACAATACTTTGAGCTCAGTAGAAAAGACAAAGGCAACAGTAACAAATAATATATATATAGTTAAGACTGTATTCCAGATACTTTGTAGACCTTGTTGAATTGTTTAGGGGAGTTATTGTGTATTGCTATATTTATAAATTGGGAGCAAAAGATGGATGATCTTCCTCATACTGAGCATAGGCAGGGCATTGTAAGAGACATTTTAAAATTATATGTGTGTGTATATACATATATATGAAAAACAGTGTTTCCAGCAATAACATATATGTCATATGTTCCTGACAGAAATACATGGAAAACTACTATCCCGAATCAGAGTCAACACCTGTTTTGAGAAGTAAAAAAGGTGTTGATAAGGAAAAAATAAAACAAATGCAGAACTTTTTGGGGCTGAAGGTAACAGGGAAACTGGATTCAAGCACTTTGGAAGCAATGAAGAAACCCAGATGTGGGGTTCCTGATATAGCGGAATATCGTACCTTCCCAATGTCTCCAAAATGGGAAAAGAAAGACCTGACATATAGGTAAGATTTCAAATATGCTTGCTTGATTGTAGATGTCACATGAAAATAATTGTTGTTATCACTTGGAAAAGTTGTTCTTTAAACTACAACTCTGAGAACTATTCCCCAACTGCTATTATTATGATGCTTGAGGGATTTTGGAAATTTAAGTTCAGGCTAGCCCTAAATCAACCATCATGATCAACTATGATGGATTGGTGACTACATGCACTGAGTTAAATCTTCTATAATAACAAGTTGCTGGTTGGTTAGGTCAATCAGATCAGCTCATCATTAGTCTCACTTTGCCTGTTCTCTTTGTCCTCATGTCGGTTTCACTAAGGATCTCTCTGTGAGAGCCTGGGCATCGTGGTCATATTTGCTGAAGTCATAATGGGGCACCCATATGATCAATAAGAAAAGGGGAGAGTGACAGACACGTTGATCACACAGCTCCATCTCCTTTTCTGATTTCAGCAAATGCAACCATGATGGTTAAGCTCTCCCAGAGCTCCTAGATAGTGAGAAGCAGTGGAGTGACACAGGAGCAATCCATCTTCCTTGGAAAGAGTGATGGTAGCCATATGTGTTGCGGACAATGGATCAGGTTGAAATCGACCTGATCCAGTTGTCCACATCACCACAAATCCTGAGGACACTCCAGAGTGTCATGCTTACTTTGCCTACCATGGAACAAGTTTGAGTTAAAGGGTAGAAATTCCAATTCTTGCTAGATTCTTGTCATTGTGCATTGTGAAGATTGCTAACACCAGCTTCAGGGAGAGGCTTTTTAAATCATGTCGTAGACTCACCCTCGGGTCTTTTGTGGGCATGTGGTTTTTGCTCCCGTGATACATAGCAGATTGTTGTGTGTGCATAATTTGTTGCTTGTTGTCATTGTTGCTTTTTAAATATATATCAACAAGTATATACCTGCTGGGGGAAAATATGACTTTGCTTTTCATGTTCATATGCATTCTGTTTCCTTAATTCTCAAGCCCTCAAATTTCTAGGATTGCAAAGAGCAAGATATTGAGGCATTCATACCTAGACATCTGAATGTGTTTTCTTTGGATGTATGTGTTTGATTGAAGTTTAAGCATTGCAATGAAAGAAATTTTGGAATCAATTGAAAAGGTGATATCAAAATGAATCAAGCAAACTTGAAGAATGATCCAATATGGAATGAGCATTTTCAGTGGCCAGAAAATGATAAATGTCAAAAACAAAACAAAACCTAGCTATTCTACATGATGGACTGACAATCATTTTGTCCATCAAAGCAGGGATTGTTAACCTGCTCATCCTTATTTGCTACCACTGTTGTTTTCTTTCTTGGAAAATTTCCACAGACCAGCATGGTTGAGTAGAACTGATTTAGAGCACATCCTACGCTGTATCCATACTGCAAAATTATCGCAATTTGTCACTACGTAAATTATCATAGCTCTGTACTATGGAATTCTACAAGTGATGGCTTTGTGAGATATTTTATTGACCAGAGATGTTTGGTGCTACAACAAACTATGAATGGCAGGATTCAATAGGATGAAGCCATGCAGTTAAAATTTATTTATTTATTTATTTGCTGCATTTGTTGACCGCCGTTCTCAGCCCTAGGGCGACTCACGGCGGTGTACAACATATAAAAACAGTTTACAATAAGGGAATATCACAACAATAATATCAACATAACTATCAACAATACAATTACACTAAATCATCCGCGCCGTCTCATCGTAGAATCATAAACCAATCTCGTTATCCCAATTCCGTTCCAGTCATCATTGCCAATCGTTGTAGCACTTAGTCAAACGCCTTCTCAAATAACCATGTCTTTAGTCTTTTGCGGAATGTCATAAGGGAGGGCGCCTGTCTAGTGTCTACAGGGAGGGCGTTCCACAGCCGGGGGGCCACCACCGAGAAGGCCCTATCCCTCGTCCCCGCCAGGCATGCCTGTGAGGCAGGCGGGATTGAGAGAAGGGCCTCCCCAGACGATCTCAAGGTCCTCGTGGGCTCATAGGCCGAGATGCGGTCAGAAAGGTATTTTGGGCCGGAACCGTTTAGGGCTTTGTAGGCCAACACCAGCACCTTAAATTGGGCCCGGTAGCAGATCGGCAGCCAGTGGAGCTGGAACAACAAGGGCGTTGTGTGCTCCCTGCGTCCCGCTCCTGTTAGTAACATGGCTGCCGCGCGCTGGACTAGCTGAAGCTTCCGGGCCGTCTTCAAGGGCAGCCCCACATAGAGAGCGTTGCAGTAGTCAAGGCGGGATGTGACCAGAGAGTGTACTACCATGGCCAAGTCAGACTTCCCGAGGTGAAACAGCTATAGTTCTGCAGTATGGATGGTCTCCTTGTTTCTCTGATCATTGATGTACCTCAGGGGCAGTCAACCGAGGCAGGGCTAGGGGAGTGAGGCTGTTTGGCTAAGGATTCAAGGGATATACTCATTTCATTTTATCCTTTGAAGTTTTGTATTGATTTCTGTGTTTTTTAAGTGTAGATACCCCACCACAAATACTTAGTTCTTTTTTCTGTTTATTCTACAGTATTCAGAACTATACACCAGACATGGAGCGTGCCGATGTAGACAATGCAATTGAGAGAGCCTTGAAAATGTGGAGTGATGTAACCCCATTAACCTTCACGAGAGTTTCTGACAGCTCTGCAGATATAGAGATCTCTTTTGCTTCTAGATGTACGTAAATCACATGTAAAAAAAAACCACCAGGAGATTTCTTCCAAAGTCTTGTTTGAGGTATTAAATGTATATTTTTCTTTTCTTTTTCAAAGATCATGGTGACTTTATTCCCTTTGATGGACAAGGTGGGCAGCTGGCTCATGCATATTCTCCAGCTTATGGTGGAAATGCCCATTTCGATGAGGATGAAACTTGGATGACATCTTCAACAGGTGTTTTTAGCTCTCTTAATATATTCAATGATGCATGATGTTTGTTATGTCTGTTAAAATTGACATCTATTAGGAAGTCCTAAAAAAAAAAAGCCCCAAACCATGTGATAGCATGTGATTACATTTGATCTTGGAAGCTAAGCAGGATCAACACTGAATACCAGGCACTGCAGGCTATTGTTCAGAGGATGGAACTCTAAAGCCATCTCTGAGTGTTCCTTCAAAGAAGGTTCAGGAGACCTCTGGTCTTCTAGATATTTTTGTGCTACAGCTACCTTGCTGTCTGAGACTGGAAATTCAAATCTAACAAGAAGCAGAAGAGCACACATTCTTACTATTGGCATAAAGATATCGGAAGGTCTATAGTAACTGGTTCAAATAAAACCAATAGTACTGATCATGTTTAAATGGCTCCTGATCAGCCGAAGTTACTTGTCAAATCCCCTCTACCTTTTTCCGGCAATAAACAATGTCTGAAAAAAACTGGAGTGACTTTATCAATATTTGTAGTTTCTGAAATATTGAAATTTAATAAAAAATAAAGCATTAAAATGCATTTTGGCATGTTTTGTTGTCAAGAACTATGCAAAACATTTCATGGAAAAAAACTGATGGATAGTGAGTGATGTTCTGATTTGCACTTTGTTTTGGGAGTTGAAGAGGGTCATTTTGAATGGATTTTGGCATGCATATGTTTTCTCACTGTTGTCCAGCCAAAGTCAAGTGCTCATGCTCTTCCTATTTCCTTTTAGGAATCAACCTTTTTATTGTTGCTGCCCATGAGTTTGGTCATTCCCTGGGTCTTTATCATTCCAGGGAGTTGGATTCACTGATGTTTCCAACTTACCAGTTTGGGGACCCCCAAACATTAACGCTTCATAGGGATGACATCGAAGGCATCCAGCATCTGTATGGTAAGTGAAAGTTATCAGATGAAAGTCTGGATTAATTATGCATGTAAGCATTACATTGAATAGCAACATGAGCTCTCTTTGGGCAGTGTTGTGATATTTGACTCAGGTAGGTCTGCTACAAAAATGGATTATCTAGATCAGAATTTTCCAATCTGTGTGTCACGAATTGTTAGTGTGTGCCAGCTACAGTGTGTACATTTACAAGGAGCTGGTTTAACCTCCAGTTTGCTAGTAAAATTGAATTACTGTGTCACAAAAGGATGCATGTCTAACAAGTGTGTCATCAAGATAAAATGTTTGAAAAGCTCCAATATTGATTTGTTTCAGTCTGGGTTCAAGCCTGGTTAAGAGACAGAGACAGCTTTAGTTACCTTGGTGGATGGCTTACAAAAGAGAACAGAGAGGTGGAATGCATTCCTGTTGCTTTTGCTGGACCTTCCAGTAGCCCTCAATTATATTGACCATAGTATCTTCCCTTGAAAATCCGTTTTTTTCCCTTCCTGTTATTTTTTTTGCCAGCAAGTAAAGACATGTAATTGTTTTTCAACTTTGGTAGTAAACAATTTAAATTGCATTGTACTTTTAAAATCCCAAGCTTGGAGAAAGGAAATGTATAAATTATTTTAACAAATAAATGTCATCTGAAAATGAGAGAGTTAATAGAATCATAGAATCAAAGAGTTGGAAGAGACCTCATGGGCCATCCAGTCCAACCCCCTGCCAAGAAGCAGGAATATTGCATTCAAACCACCCCTGACAAATGGCCATTCAGCCTCTGCTTAAAAGCTTCCAAAGAAGGAGCCTCCACCACACTCCGGGGCAGAGAGTTCCACTGCTGAACGGCTCTCACAGTCAGGAAATTCTTCCTAATGTTCAGATGGAATCTCCTCTCTTGTAGTTTGAAGCCATTGTTCCGCATCCTAGTCTCCAAGGAAGCAGAAAACAAGCTTGCTCCCTCCTCCCTGTGGCTTCCTCTCACATATTTATACATGGCTATCATATCTCCTCTCAGCCTTCTCTTCTTCAGGCTAAACATTCCCAGTTCCCTAAGCCGCTCCTCATAGGGCTTGTTCTCCAGACCCTTGATCATTTTAGTCGCACTCCTCTGGACACATTCCAGCTTGTCAATATCTCTCTTGAATTGTGGTGCCCAGAATTGGACACAATATTCCAGATGTGGTCTAACCAAAGCAGAATAGAGGGGGAGCATTACTTCCTTAGATCTAGACACTATGCTCCTATTGATGCAGGCCAAAATCCCATTGGCTTTTTTTGCCGCCACATCACATTGTTGGCTCATGTTTAACTTGTTGTCCACGAGGACTCCAAGATCTTTTTCACACGTACTGCTCTCGAGCCAGGCGTCACCCATTAGTTAGTCATGGTTCAAAAGAGAAACACTTGGCAGAAGGTCAGCCTCTGATAATGTGGTATGATGTGTGTGTTTGTGTGTATTTTCTGGGAGAGGGAACCCTTCCCTTCCTGTCTATAGTCCATGAAAAGCAATCACAACTCATAGATTCCAGTGCAGTTTAAAGAAAAATAATTGATTGTATAGGTCTATTCTAGCTGAGAGGAGCAATTGAATTTAGGCTTTAACCTTATTGAAGCGGCCCACAAGTATTACAGGTGTGAAGGTTTTCAATGCAAATAGTATTTTATTTTGAAGTGAATCTCAAGAGGAATTAAATTGTTACTTCCATTGAGTCTATCAATTCAAAGAAATCAATGCTCAAATTCAGTTGTCCGTCCCAGGTGAAGTACACTCATTGAATCAATACAGTTTGGTAAGCCAACATTGAGATAAATTCCATAGCTCTCAAACTTAGACCCAAGTGTCTTCTAACACCCTTTGTACTGCAGCTTTGTGCATTTTTTTCATCCTTCAATTCTTTTTATCATGTTTTAAGGACCCCCTGAAGAAGACAATGGTGAACCAGAAACCCCAACAGAAAAAAATGAACAATTGTTGGCAGATTCATGTGATCCTAATCTGACTTTTGATGCTGTTGTCAGTCTCCGAGGAGAAACCATCTTCTTTAAAAACAGGTAAATGGTGTCTAAATGGATTGGCACTTTCAGTTCTAAGTTTTAAAAGACCTTTTTCTGGGGCCTTCTGTACTTGTCGTTTGGGCTCTACCATTGTTTCTCACTAAACATTTAAGGTTTCTTTTTCCAACCTCCTCAGATTTTTTTGGCGAAAAAATCCATTGAGAAGAGAGGTTGAGAAAGATCCTATTTCTGCTTTCTGGCCAACTTTGAACCACGGCATAGATGCTGCTTATGAAGATGAAGACAACGACACAGTCTTTCTATTTAAAGGTAAGTGTTCTGGCATTAATTCAATTGTTAATCCCAGTTAGAGTACACTCACTGAATCAAAAGGATGTGCATGTTTTGATTTTTCAGTCAATAACAGTATAACTACACGGGTTCATTATAGCACTTTGGTATCACTTTAACTACATGACTTCAGCCCAGGTCAGGCATGTAGCCCCCCCCCCCCCCCCAAATTCTCAGGATTGTCTGCGGGAAGGCCTTACTGGTACATTATTGAAACTGTTATGTTTATTCATATCATGATGTGATCACCATGCTCAATATATGCCATATGCATGGGGGTACTGGGATAACAATACAAAAGGTTTGCTAGGGTAGATCCTCACCCCCCCCCCACCCCACCCCCGAATCAAAATCCTGGCTAAGAGTCTGACCCAGGTTATAAGAAGTTTAAACCAAAAGCTCTAGTTCCTCACCAAAGTTAAAATCCCAAGATTCCATAGGACAAAAGCCTATCATGAAACCGAACTTTGCAGTGTGGATGTGCCCTGAAGCAATGTGTCTACTGTTTGGAATTTCCAGTTCTGGCCTCAGGAGTCTTGAATATCCTGTTTTCATAGAAGAATGTCCTATTATTGACTAGAATGTGTTATGAAAATGTCAATAGGCTTGAGTTATCAAATATTATTTCACAAAACCTTGTTTGTGAAGACCAAGACATTTTCCTATTAGTATTAGTGTCCCAACGTATCTTCCCCTTAGCTTTCAGAAGGAAAGTAAAAACTTGGCTCTGGAATCAGGCTTTTGCAGAATAGTGCAGTGCAATAATAGTCTTGGATTATGTGCAAAGACTATGGAACAGCTTTGGACCACAATTTAGGGATGGTGTGATTTTAATATTGAATGTAATGTTTTAAATGCTTAATATGTATTAATTTTAATTTAATTTATTTTAGACTGGTATGTGTCTTAAGGCATTGAATAATTGCCATATGTACTTTCAAGGTCCCTATGTGTCCCATAAAGGAAGAGATTGGTAGTAATCATTAATATGAAGCAGTCATGAGTATCTAACTCTCACTTAGACATTTGTATCCACCCAATTTGATTTCAGCCACTCATTTAATAGACCTTTAGTTCATCCTCGTGCATGACTTTCCTGGGTTTTTTTCTTTATAGGACATAAATATTGGGCTACCAAAGGAAACATTATTCAGCCAGGTTTTCCAAAGAACATCCACAGCCTGGGTTTCCCCAAAACTGTGAAGAGCATTGATGCAGCTTTTTATGATAGAAGCTCAAAGAAAACATACTTATTTGCTGGCAGCAATTACTGGAGGTAAGAAAAACTATACACTTCCCAGATTACCTGAAAAATGAGAGCTAATATGCTGCTGTGTTAGGTGTGCTAGATTGGAATTTGGGAAATCCACATTTGTGTCCTCCACTGAGCCATGAAACTCATTGGGTGAGTTTGGACCTGTCAACTCCCTTGCAGTGTAATCCATCTCATTTTTTGTTTGCATAAAAGTATACGTATAGATATATTCAGCATCTTGTGCATATAAAAGGAAGGGGGATAAAATACATTACATTTTTACTAGCAGTCCTGGAATGTCATTTCTAAGTTCTATGAAACCTTTGCAACCAAAACCTAAAGAACATGTATCCTGAAATCAGTCACATGTCTTGTGAAGATCCCATATAATTTCCATTTTATTCAGTCTCCCTGATCATAATTTCTATTGTCCTCAGGTGTCTTTTGCTGGTAGTGATGTGCATTGGGCTTTGGAAATTGACCAAGCCAAAGCCACATCACATTGCTTTCTTCTCAGACATTTGTCATGTGCCCTAAATTACAACCCTACATATGCTTGCAATAAGACCCAATGGTTTCAGCTGGTCTTACTTGAGAGTAAATGTAATTAATGTTAAACTGCAAGTCTAAAAGAAACCCATTCCCAATTATATAACATCAAGTCATGAAATTCCAGAAAACAGAATACAGTTATGACAATAGCTGAGAAAGTGACGCCACTCAGGCTAATGCACATGGTCTTTTGTAAACTTGAAGTGGATTTATACTACAGCATTTTATCAGTTGAATGCCACTTTAGAGGTCATGGTTCCATCCTTTGGGATTGTTAGCTTGGTGAGTAATGTACAATTTTCTGCTAGAAAGACTTTTGCCAGAAAGTTCACCAACATAAAATTCTAAGTACCTTACCAAAATGCAAATCTTAAAATTTTGCATGAAGAAGCTATGGCAGCCAAAGTGGTATTGATCTGCTATGCTTGTGTTGTATCGACATACTCCAGAAGCTTCATCTGCCACATTATACATGAGAAGGGAGTCAAAGTCTTGGAATATAGTTAATATGGATCAGAGGAATATCAACACATTAAATGTCACAATTTTGTTGGTATTATGTGTTCGCCCACATATACAGGTTCATATGTAAATGGATTAGATGTTGTTTTCTCTTAGTTCCTATTAGAGATAGTTACAATGCAGGATGCAACTATCTTGTTACATCATTTAGGGATAGTTACGATGTCAGTAAATCTTGAGCATATTAATTTTTTTAGATATGACAAAACCAGGAATTTCATGGAGAACCCAAGGAGCATTAAAACTGAATTCCATGAAGTTGGTCCTCAAGTGGATGCTGCTTTTCTGCATAATGGTAAGCAGAAGATGATTTTAAAGGTATTACTGTAAAGAACTGAAAAGATGGAAGAGAACTTGGATTTCTTCAAATCCAGGAGTGGGAATCATGTGAGCCCTCCAGATGCTGGTGAACTATATATCCCAGTGCTTTCCACTATTAGCAGTTAGGCCAGTACCACCTGAATTTGCATTTCAGAAAAATCTGAAGAGCTCCATGATTCCCATTCCTGGTCTACTCACGCCCTTTGGTTGGTGCAAGTTCCTCAATGTAAGATTCATATGCAAAATCTATAGCAGAGTCATCTCCTTTCTAGCCCCTTTTCAGATATATGTAGTAAAGAACTCACTAAATCAACAGTCTTTAGTTGTTAACAGATGTGATGATATCTATAGAAAACTTTAACTAGAAGGAATTGAAAATATTTCCCAGATTCTAGTCTATTAGATTGCAAAAGGTAGTGATATTATGAATATAATATCCCCATAAAGCAGTCCAATGTGGAATGAATTAATTCAGTGGCCATATAATATGATCTGATCACTACATATAGTATGGCTTGAACTGAGAATCGTGAAGCAGGGCATGCTCAGTTTCCATTAAATTTTGTTGCAGGTTCTATTGGTAATAATAATAACCTTTCGTGAGAGAGATGGAAACTTTTTCACTTTATTCTCCATATTCTCATCACTTACTTGGTTATATACCAGCTAAATGTAGCAGTGTAGCATTATTCAAATGTGTTCCGTTGATTAAAGAAGTATCCATTAAATTTAGGAGCATTAAATATGAGGAATGATGAGGAATAATTGTTTCAGTGTTGGTCTAGGACTCTGGGATACCAGAGTTCGAATCCTTCCCAGAAATCCCCTGGGTGTCCTTGGGCAAATCACATTTTCTCGACCTCAAAGGAAAAGAATGACAAACCTTCTTTGAACAAATCTTGCCAAGGAAACCTGGTGATAGGTTTATTCAAGGGTTTTCATAAGTTGGAAAACATCCTAAAGTAAACAACAAGAACAACAACAAATACTTCTAGCAAAAAAAACATCTGACCTGAATGTAAAATCCATATAGGTTGATACTTGCAAATGCCAGCCTCCCCAAATGAACATGCAGATTTGATCAAACTATTATTCTTTCCCTGCCAATGTATATGCACAGGTTTATAGGTATATTCTAATTCACAGCTTATGTACACAAAAACAAGCAAATATTTATATTGGAACCATCAAGAACCACATCCTATTGAACTGATCCTGTTAATTTACTTCTGTCCACACTAGGGTAGACAGGTCCAGATGTATTGGCCATTATTATCATCATCATCATCATCATCAACAACAACAACAACAACAACAACATTCTACCCTTCCTGTCCCCAGGATTGGGATTCAAGATGACATACAAATTAAAATGATGGAAATACACTAAAACATATAGCAAACACTTTGAATCACCAGGCATGCATAAAATTTTGTCCATTTGATCAGATGATCTATAATATATTATACCAATATTTTATTTAAATAAAAACAAAGCAGGATGGCGGGGGGCAGGGAGATGAATCTTTCATAATAAGATTTCTGGGTTTCCTGGCCCTATTCAATTTATAATCTTTCCCCTATTCTTTTAGGACGCATCTATTTATTCCGTGGCTCACTGCAATATGAATATGACAGCAGAACCAACCAGTTTCTTGGCAGAAAGAAGACCAATAGCTGGTTTGGCTGCCACTGATGTTTGGGCAAGAAAGAGAGAGAAGTCACTGAAAACAGCGGGTTCCCCTTTTCTCCACACACCTAGCCCTGTTATGTTGGTTACTCTTTCAAAGAAAAATGTGCAGATTGTTACCTCAGACTATTTATTCATTTCTATGATGCCAAATAATAAAGTGATTTATCTTTCTATAAGAGGTTGCCATGGTTTGTTTTCATTTGGATCAAGGAAAAATATAAATTCAAGCACTGTATAACTAAAGAGGGGACATTATCTAGACTAGAGCTTCTTAAACTTTTATACTCAAGATTCCTTTCCACCTGAATTTTTTTTTATATGACCCTGGGTATAAAGGCATATAAAATAAGTATAAACATAAAAATACTGATAATATCTCAGCATTTGCAAAACTTGCCAAACAGGCTGATTTTTCTTTTTATGGAGTACACAGAAGCATCTTCCATAGAGTCCACTGTAAACACTGCACAACAGATTCATATAAATGCCTAAAACAGCCACTAAGGACCTCATCCCAAGATGGGGGTAGGGGGGGAATTGCATTCTTACCTTGCATTTCGTTCCATTCTGTTTATAAGGAAAATGGATAAGACAGTCACATTCATCATACGCAATGTACTTTTATTTGTGTATACTGTAATCCTCCCTGTTCTAAGCGATCACACGGGTGAGTGTAGTACCCACCCTTTCTGTATTCTGCATTCTTCATCTTTTTTTAAAAAGGAAAATTGCAAAACTCCAAAATCTAGTGTAAAGAACCTCCGCCACTGGTAATGAAGCTGCCACCCAATTGTAGAGAGACGCTACCAACTAGTGAGGAAACGCCTAGGTTTAGGAGAGAGGAGCCACTGATTTGTAAAAGGCTCTGGTAGTAAAGCTCTGTTTGTGTTGTGAGGTAATTTTGGTAGAGTGGGTGCGCAGAACGTAAAATTAATGGAGATGAGGCAGTTTTAAAAACCAAAGAGAACAAGTTTATTTTTAAACAAAGCGTATGGTTGCAGTATGAAGATGTTAAGCTTGGCAAATACTTGATGGTTACATGTAACTTGGTTGCGATACAATTCAGACTTTCGATGTTACAACTTATGAACTCTTGCTGTGGTGAAGCGCTTTATTAACCAGTGTTCCCTGCAATGAATAGTCTTTCTGTTTGATCTATACTTGATCAAATCACAGATCTCCAGTCTTCCTCCGACTAGCGATCCTAGCAAGCCTCTGTTAGTTCTTTCTAACTAAAGCAACTAACAAGGTTTTCCCCTTCAGCTTCCTAGCTGAAGAAATCTCTACTATTCACGAACACTAAAAACTGACTCTTCACTTCTTCACTCCTCAGAGTCTAAAAACTGACTCTGCTGCTCTCTCAGAGTCTTCCCCCCTGACTGACTCTAACTGTCACTTTTTAAAACCTTTACTCTCTAAGCTCCTCCCACCTCCTCTTCTGCCTCGTTTCCATGGTAACACATTTCTCACAGCTAGGCCGCTCCAGCCTTAGGGCAACCAATTCAAACATAAATACAGTTATAAGCATATTATTATAAACACTTCTGTACATCTAGGTTCTGCAAAGTTGAGACCTGGGGGCCTCAACATTGAGCTAAGGTGACTC
Organism: Anolis sagrei; assembly: GCF_037176765.1. Lineage (NCBI taxonomy): Eukaryota > Metazoa > Chordata > Lepidosauria > Squamata > Anolidae > Anolis > Anolis sagrei. Next base: position 23,458,581 of record NC_090023.1, on the reverse strand, counting down.
CATTTAGGATCTGGACCCACAGTGTAAGAAGCAGTGATCTTAACATCTCCTTTTCCAAAAATTCATATTTTCCTAATCATGACAGATCCTACTAACAGCTAGGTAAAGGTAGTTCCCTAACAATAAGTCCAGTCATGTCTGACTCTGGGGTGTGGTGCTCATCTCCATTTCTAAGCCGAAGAGCCAGCGTTGTCCGTAGACACCTCCAAGGTCATGTGGCCAGCATGACTGCATGGAGCGCCGTTACCTTCCCGTCGGAGCAGTACCTATTGATCTACTCACATTTGCATGTTTTTGAACTGCTAGGTTGGCAGAAGCTAGGGCTGACAGCGGAAGCTCACGCCGCTCCCCGGAATCGAACCTGCGACCTTTTGATCAACAAGCTCAGCAGCTCAGTGCTTTAACCCACTGCGCCACCGGGGGCTCCACTAACAGCTAGGGGGTAGCAATTGAAGCTTTTTAGTCATTCCACTGTGTTACAAGATAGGACAGCATGGTCGAGCACTGCTCTTCAGTTTGATGGGGTTTGCAATCCCCTTACCTGTCTGAAAAGTCTTGCCAGATTGAAAACAGTGTGGGGCAGGGTTCACAAAATCATAGAGTCGGAAGAGACCATAAGGACCACAAGCAAATTTTGCACAGCAAATTTTGCAAATAAGGTCCAAAAACTGTTGAATTTGGAGACCTTCTTAAAGTGGGAGAAAATTGCTAATAATAATTTATTATTTCCTTTTAGATAAAAAATTAGCGAAGAATCATATCTCACAACATCATAGTGAAACATTTTCTTTCATAAATGTCTTGTTTATATAAAGGGCATGTTTATTATTGCCTCACCAGTTGGTAATTACAACTTCCCCCAGAATATACAGAAATCTATGTGTGTATATTTACTCAGCTATCACCTGAAGATATCATTTAGGCAGGTGAAGACAAGCAGTCTGATGCCACAGGAATCCATGACATTAAATATTATGAACCGGGCACTTGGCCAAGCAATTAAAGGGAGATAATTGACACACTCAAGTGAGCATCAAATGTGCTGTCAGTACTAGCCAAAACCATAGGAATGGAGCTAAACTTAAGAGTTTACATTACAAGAACAACCCTTTCTGTAGATCTCTGAGTAAACTAATGATAACATTAGTACAGGTATGCTAGAGACAGGTTTTTGCATGCATTCTTTATCTTGTTTTGCAATGGTTCCCTGGCTACATTTCTGTCTCTGTTCACTAATAAAACTAGGAACATAAGAAAAAATCAGATGGAAACCCTGAAACCAAAAGTAGTATTTGCTAGTGAATATAATGTGCAGCAACAAAAAGTGAACACTTTTAATTTGAACAAAAAAGGTGAGCATTACACCAGCGGTGTGCTTATAATTCCTTCTTTAAAAACAAAAGGGTTAGACCACCACAGCTTTTAGCAATTGAAAAGACAGCCTTGAGATGAATCTATGCTTTATAATGAAGCCACATTAACTTTAACAGTATTTGTTTTGGGATCATGAGGGCTGCCAAAGAATGCTGATGCCTCACCAAAATAAAAATCCCAGCATTTATAACATTGAACCATGGTCATCAAATGAGAAATGTCCCCTAAATAGGAGCTTCAGGTTCCTGAAGTAGTTTCCCCTTTTGATTTGCCTCAGCACTAACACTGACATGTTACGTGAATCAAATGTGCACTTTATTTTTGGGAAAGTAATTTAGCCAAAAAAGGTGAGCATTAGATTTGAGTAAATATGGTACCTCTGCATGCTTCTGAGCCTCTTCTTTCTTCCTTTCTATAGGAACTTTCATACAGTACCTATAATTTGGGAGAGAATGGGTTAAAGGTGGGGTGGCCAGATGACATTTGTGATAGATGCGCACTCAATCACAGCAATTGAAGAAAACCCCAACTCAAAAAGGTCTTCTTTTCTCCTGGGTGAAAAAGTAGATTTTCCTATGACTGTGTGGCCCTGCAGTCATGTAAAGTTCGGGATTTCTCTCTTCAGCCCCTGTGGAGTCTTGTTCCTGCCCATGTTGGTTTTAAAAACCCTGAAACAGCTGATCAGCTGTTCAGGCTCCCATGGAGACAAAGCTGGTTTCCAGCTGGTTTCAAGAGGAGGGACACGGAGAGCCATTGGAGGTCTCTGAAAGTGTTTATTTTAAACTTTATAATATTAAACAAGAAATTAGGAAAAGAGGGAAATCTGGAGGCAATTTTCAAAAAATAATTCCCACCATTTTGCACTGACGCTCATACAATATCATATAATAGGTTTCTGTTGTCCAGAAGGTTTTCTAACTCTATCTCCTAGAGTCCTGCTACCTTGTCACATGCACCGCCAGTATTGTCAGAAGGTGTGGGGAACTATCACCCCCATATCTTGCACCGTTCCAGATTTCTCCCTCCCCATCACATGGGAGGAATCATCTGCCAGCCAGCTTGCCACATTGAGGGCAATGCAACACTGGGCAATCCTTACAACCTCTGAGGATGCTTGCCACAGATGCAGGTGAAACGTCAGGAGAGAATGCTTCTAGAACATGGCCATACAACCCAAAAAACCTACAACAACCCAAGACAGGAAGTGTTTTATGTTGCTGTTGGAGGCTTTTTTCCGGTGATGACTCCAGTTCCACCGCCCCAAAAGTACAGTACTTCTTCCACTTCTCCCACTTCTGTCACAACTGGAGTTGCTGCCAAAATTTGCCATGTATGGTCAAACCACTAAATTGTGCTGAGATAAAGAACCCAGGAAACTGGCTGATGGATGGAGTGATGCAACACAAATTCATATAAAGTGTAATATACCAGGAAGTTGCTTGTTCCATGTTAAGGAGGAAGTGATCCCATAATTCTATATGCTCAGTGTTCTTGAGTTAAAAATGAACTGAACTACTGGAAGGTTGTTGAATGATGGATAGCAAATGGGTCATTTTCTACATGTTCTATAGTATGAAATTCTAGTTCTGAACCAGTGACACCAGAGAGACTGTGCTATTTTTGTTCAGTAAACCGCACATGACAATTCGCAGTGATGTCACCAGGGTTGATGTCATCCAGTGAGATAACTCATGGAGTCAACCCATGGACCTCCTGCCACACCAAACCATACAGAATCCTGTTCCTTACTCTGAAATATAGCCTACAGTACCTAATATTTATTGCCAGTCTTTCATGCATGTTGATCCTGCTTAGCTTCTAAGATTAGATGGGATCTGGTATCTTAGGGATTTCCCTGAAATATATTGCCCAACTCCCTCTATGTAAGACAGCTTCAGACACAGGGAAATAGTAAAGAATGGCCCTATCAGGAAGATCAACTCAGTGGTGCAGTCAGGAGATTTTCCCCACTCCTAGCCCCTTGCATTGTAGCATTGTATACATCTGCAAGCCCTGACCCCACTCTTGCACAATAGTAGTAAGGGAATTACTGCATGAGGACACTGTATCCCAGGAAAATGTCAGGCCAAATTGAACCCACCTATTTTCAGATGTAACAGAGGCTCTGCTGCCTGGCACCTACTCACTCAGTCTTTCCCAGCCGCTCTCATATTAAGCTTTCAGTGAGGTATTCCTCTTCCCAATATTCTTCTGTGCTTTCCTTGGGCAGCAAGCATAAGAGAGGGAAGAAGGGAAAATAGCTAGTACATTTTGCTGGTGCAGGAGGATGTGCAGCTGCAGGATCGGTAGGAACAGAGAGGAAGCTATGGAGCCTGGCCCTGCTGAGGGGTCAGCAAAGACCACTATGGCCACCAAGGTGAATCCAAGCATAGAACCAAACTATACATGCGCATCTTCAAGGGGAGTGTGACTGCATCCAGCACAAAATCAATCCTTATTTATAGACCTACCTTTTGACTAATAAGCAGGGCTGGACCTACACAGCCAGATAATCCAGTTTCTGAATCCAGATTATCTGCTTTGAACTGGGTTATATGAGTCTAAACTTCTCCAGTTCAAAGCAGGTAATCTGGATTCAGAAACTGGATTACATGGCAGTGTAGATGGAACCCAGTACTCTAGATTATTTTATCTGGATTATGTTTCAATTTGTTCAACTTCACTCAATCTACTACTAATAGGTAATGTATCACCTAAATAAAAAGTCAAATATTTTTAATGCAATGGAAAGATTTGTATTGGAGGTCAATATGTTGACAAAATTATATGAGTGGGTTATGGTAATTTACACTCTCTAATTGCTCTTTAAGCCTATCTACACTTGAAGCCGCTCTGAGTCCTATGAGGGAGAGAGGGCAGCATATAAAACAAAGTAAATAAAATCAACAAAATAAAAATTGAAAGAAAATCCTAATTTACCCCCATAGTTTTCCATCTATGTACACCCCGCATTCGCCTCATTAGGCCATCATACAACCAGGTTGAATTTGTCTTAAGCATCCACACAGGGTCCTTGCGTTCCAGGATCTCAAAGTGAATTTGCTTTTGAAAACCTCCTCCCATTTGTATCATCATGCATGTAAACATTAATATTTCCATTTAAAGTGTCTTTAGCTATCCTGCTATGCAGAGCTACCATACACTTACTTTTTTTTTTTTTGTCGTGTCAGGAGCAACCGCTCCTGTTGTGAGAGAATTGGCCATCTGCAAGGACGTTGCCCAGGGGACGCCTGGATGATTTTTTGATATTTTATCATCTTTGTGGGAGGCTTCTCTCATGTCCCTGCATGAGGAGCTGGAGCTAATAGAGGGAGCTCATCCGCCTCTCCCCGGATTCGAACCTGCGACCTGTCGGTCTTCAGTCCTGCCGGCACAGTGCTTTAACCCACTGCGCCCCCGGGGGCTCCTACCATACACTTACTGTATGATACTGACATAAAAATCTGTATACAAGTTCCTTTTTAATAAACATAGATAATATAAATATACTAATATCAGCAGCAACTTGTTGTGGGCAGCCACATTTTAAAAATGTAACTCATTCTGATCTTCAACCAGAATGTGGTATTAAAGGCCATTCTTTTTTGAAGTGTTTTAAGGGCAGATTGGAATACAAACTATCCTAAATGTTTTGCATTAGGATAGCAGCCAATACGGGGTGAGCATGAGGTATAAACAAGCTCTTTGTATCAGGAAACTGGGAGAAATTCTCAGTTGGAAAATCTCAAAGAAGTTATATATTTCAAAAGTATATTCGATGCTTTAAACATCAGAGGTACCATTATGGAAATGATTCATGAGTGATGCCCTCTGGTAATTTTCATTGATGTAAAAAATGTGAACTAGATGGACCAATGGGCCCAGTACCATATAAGGTTGTTCTCTATAATCTTCCTTCTCAAAGAAGAATTCTTAGAAAATCTGATGGCCATGAGCTTATGGCAATGAGTAGATGTTCTGAGTCATGATTCTATTGGTTTGAGAAGTATATATATAGAGAGAAGGACTTGAGATGTGCAAACAGATTTATTTAGGACACAGAAGAAGACATCAAAATGAAGTGCTTTCTACTAATCATCACACTCTATGGAGCACTTTCTCATGCATTGCCTGTACCTCGGGAAGCTGAGGACATTTCAGAGAAGGACATGGAGCTTGCCAAGGTAATGTCTGAGGGCATTGGATGATGGTGGTTTCAGGGAAGAACTATGATGCATCACTAAACAATTAGTTGAACTGTTAATGGGCAATCTTATTCTTAGTATAATTCTCTTTGTTGTTATATGTTAATGCAGTGACAGTAGTAGTTACGTGGCCCTCCATATGTTGTTTGACTGCAACTCCTAGCATTCCTTCCTATGTGCTATGCTGAGTAGAACTTCTGGGAGTTGCATTTAAGCAACATCTGAAGCGTTATGTGATGCCCGCTCCTGGGCTAAAAAATATTTATTTATTTTGAACTGTACCCCCAGAATCTCACACCAAACATGCTGGTTAGGAAATTGATTTTGCTTCTTTGAATTTATTTTTTAAATGTCAACTTTATGCCAATTGTTTTTTTTTTAAAGTTGCAAATGTTTTTAATAAACTAAACATAATGTTGTCATTTCAATTCAGGTTCCAACTCCATCACAGAGGTTGTGCTTGACATCTCTCTGCTTTCAGAATGTGTTGAAATACAACTCCCATCATCCCTAGCCAGCAGAGTCACTAGATTACTTTCATTCCCACTTAGGTCAAATTAATATCTGTTGGATTCAGTTCCTGTATCTGTAAAATAAGTGGAAGAGAGAGTTCACCGAGACTTCTGAAAAAGCTCAGTTTTGATAATTTCGTGTTGCTGTAGATTACCTTGTGGGAAAGATGCACCAGGGAGACTTGTTATGAAGATAACAGAGCACAACTCAGGAAGTCTGTGAAAAGGAAGGGGGAGGGATAGGAAAACAGTATGTATTAAAAAGGCAAAGGATTGCCTCTGAGAAAATTCATAAAGCATTTGAACTGGCACTGACAGGGTTTGAGATTGACATAGAGAGGATTTGAACTGATAGAGGCAGGATTTTGGATTTGAGGAAGAAGGGAGAACTATCTATGGATTTGGGGAAATTAAGATTTTATTGGTTATTATATTTTTCTACTATATTTAATAAACCTATTCTTATTGTTTTCAAACTCTTTCTGGCTTTCTATCAAGCCTGAATCAAAGTAATGCCATATGTATCAAAAACTTTAGAACAAATGCCCCAAGTTCACATTCAATACAGCCCCAAGCTGACATTCAATAGATCCTCCTAAGGGCCAGTAACTCAATTCAGAAAATGAATAATTGGGGGAACAGGGGCAGAGTGAGTGACAGGAGTCCTAGAGGTAGGTGTTTTGCAACCAGCATAATAGGATCTGTCATTGCTTGATTTAGAATTAATGTTATACTATCCTCCTTTGTAAAAGGATCCACCTCTTGGGCAAAACGATAGTCTAGAAATACAAACACACAATTAATAGCAGAATATGTCAAAATTGTATATAAAAATATTTTACTGGGCTAATGCATCTGTCTTCCCATCAGAAATACATAGAAAAGTACTATCCTGCATCAAAGCCAACAACTGGATTTCGAAGCCGAAGGAGTGTCCCTACTTCAAAGATAAGGCAAATGCAGGAATCTTCTGGATTGAAAGTAACTGGCAAACTAGATCTGAGCACATTGGAAGCAATGAAGAAGCCCAGATGTGGGGTTCCCGATACTGGAGACTTCAGCACTTTCCCTATGTCTCCAAAATGGGGAGTAAAAGACTTGACATATAGGTAAAAAACAAAAAACAAAAACCCCACTTTCTTCGACTTAAGATATTGCCTGGTTGTTGTGAGAGATTTAAGCCATTACATTTTGGACTTCAGCTCCAAAAACTGCCCAGCCATGATAACTCAGAAGATTCTAAGTGTTCTAGTTAAAATCAAAAGGAATTTCATCTTTGATGCTGCTGCAATAAATGTCTATATGTTTGTATGCTCATGCACCATCCATGAACAAGAAGGTATGATCACATTGAAGGAGGGCTTCTTTGTGATTTGGGGCATAAATTGACCAAATATTGTGGTGATTTAGGGGAAAAAATGAAGGTGTTGCAGGGCACAGAGGAACTGCTAAAGGCTTTAGAGACTGCAAAAGTGGGACTCAAGGGTCACTTTGTCCACTTCTGCTCTCGGTAAAACCAGAGATAACTGGAAGATTAGAGCTAAGGTTTTTAGTTGTAATTTTCTGCTAAAATAAAGTGGAATCTGACACTTTATCTAAAATACTTTACTGATTCTTAGATTCTTGGATAGAATGTGAATCACTGATAGTGCTAAGTCCCAGTGATTAATACTCTGGAGATTGTAAAAGCAATATATAATAATCTAGAGCAGTGTTTCTCAAAGTGTACTCCATGGAGCCCTTGGGGCTCCATGAAGCATACTGAGGGGCTCCATGTTTTCCTCCTCCCCCCTCCTCCTCCCCCTGCAAGGCTTTTCTTCATCTTTCCTGCTCCTCCACCTCCCCACTTCCCTCACTGCCAAAAGCCTTTTCTCTTCATTTCCCTCACCCCCAAAAGCCTTTTTCTCACCTTCTTTGCTTTCAAAACAATTTTGCTTCCACCGCTCTGGGGGTGCTTTGATTGTGCTTTTCCTGCATAGCAGAAGGGGGTTGAACTGGATGGCCTGAGGGGTCTTCCACTGAAACTGTTAAGTTTATGTTGGTTGAAAAGTTTGCCCATGTCTGATATAATATAATATAATTTATTGGAGCTCCATGAGAACCTTTTGCTTCAAAAAGGGCTCTGCAGCTGAAAAGGTTTGAGAACCCCTGATCTAGAGACATGTTTCCCCTTACTTGGATGATAAAAGGTTTGAAAAATGTGGAATCCATTTTATTTCAAATATTCATTTCACACACTTCCATTTATATCTCAGTATTCAGAACTACACACGAGACATGGAGCCTGCTGATATTGATGATGCAATTGAAAGAGCCTGGAAAATGTGGAGCGATGTGACCCCACTGACTTTCACCAGAGTCTACAATGGCTCCGCAGATATAAAGATCTCTTTTGTAACTGGGGGTAAGTAGAGCACCTTTAAGAGGAAGAAATATTTTTTCAAGGTCTTGGCTGTGAAATTTAATGTATCGCTTCTCGCTCTCACTCTTTTTTTTCAAGATCATGGTGACTTTCGTCCCTTTCAAAAAGGTGGTGAGGAGTTAGCTCATGCATTTTCGCCTGCATTTGGTGGAGAAGTCCATTTTAATGATGATAAGAATTGGACAAAGGATTTGACAGGTAAATTTTCTTTAACCTGTATACATATGTGTATATTATTCGTTATGCCTACTAAGATGTTATTAACTGCAAAATATCAGGGCAAAAGAACCATTCAAGTCTCAGAATGCTTTGAATTTTTGAGTTTTGCAAAAAGATTCTCAAAATGTCATTCTTGGTTTTATGGTCTATTTATTGTTTGTTTGTTTATTGTTTGGTATAAAGACAGTTTGGTAAACTTATAGCTGTCCGGGTGTTGTTGGGCTATACCTCTCATAAGCCCTGGCTCTTAGAACTGGCAGGTTCTAATGGGGATTCAAGTCTAACAGGTTAGTCATCACTAGAATAAAATGATGGAGGGTCAAACAAATTAATTCATTTCTAAGCTAACTTATTTCTACATCTCTTTGTGTGTAAGGGAGTTCAATATTGTCCTGTATGAAGGTACAACTTACTAAAACGTGAATAAAATGGGTATTTAGTGTGCCTTCAAAGGCTTGATACATTATTGTGCTCAGAACTGTAGCACAATATTAGGAAAACTGCACATTCCAGTGGGCAGTGATGTGCTGTTCTTCAATTTGGAAAGTGCAGTCTGAGAGTGTATCTACACTGTAGAATTGATGCTGTTTGGCACCATTTAAACTACCATGGGCCAATGTGATGAAATTCTAGAATTTGTAGTTTTGGTGAGCCAACAACCTGCTTTGGCAGAGACCCAGACACTAATGTTTCCATAACATTGACCATGACAGTTAAAGTGGCATCAAACTGTGTTACTTTGACAGTGTAGATGCACCCTGGTTCATTCGGAACCACAGTTTTAAAAGGTCACAAGACATTATAAAATACTCTGTTTATTAAAATTCCATTCCAACAAAACAATAACAACACAAATTGCAAGCAAAAGGCATACATACAAGCAAAAACCCTATAGTGATGATGATGATGATGATAACAACAGCATGAGAAACAAATAGGTACACGTACTTATACAATATTGGGATGGGGGCATAGAATTAAAAAGAAGACTTTCTACTTTTCCCTAAATGATACATATTTTAATGATACATTAACCTCCACTGTCATCCTCCAACTCCTTGTGAACAAGAGTTAATTTTCGCAGATGCCATTCTTCTCCCTCTCTCCCTCAAATATACAAAAAAAACCTAAGTTCCAGTCTTTCAGAAGGTTATCTACTGATCTTTCAACATATTTAATAACTGATTTTTGCCATGTCAAATAGTTTTTGTATCTAGTTATTCACCAAAGTGTTCTCTATACTTTTCCACAACTGTGCATGAATTATTCTGACTAAGGTGACCATACACATTTATATTTTTTCATATTAATATTTTATCTAACCATTAAACAATCCTAATAAGAAAACTGCTGGCTTAAATGGTAATTTGAATTTGAATATGTTAATTTCCCTATGAGTTTGCTTACAAAATGTATTTGCTTTATCACAAGTTGATCTTAAATTCTGTGTCCATTTTATCATGTAGTCTTTTATTGTTGAAGGCTTTCATGGTCGGAATCACTGGGTTGCTGTGAGTTTTCCAGACCTCACAACCTCTGAGGATGCCTGCCATAGATGTGGGTGAAACATCAGGAGAAAATGCTTCTGGAACATGGCCATACAACCTGAAAAATTCTCAGCAACCTAGTCTTTTATTGTTTCTTCTTCCATTCTCTATAGCTAAACAATTGCATGATTTAGCAATCAGATGTTTTTATTTACACATAGTAACATAGGGTGGTGGGGAATCTTTTGGGTGGAAACTATATAGTTTCTCACAAGATTTTGAAACAGCCTTACTCATGTGCAATTTCTCATGCTCTTACAAGGAGGTAATTTCGAAAGCATTGATGCCCTTCCTGTTTTCTTTTAGGCACCAACTTTTTTATTGTTGCTGCTCATGAATTTGGCCACTCCCTGGGTCTCTATCATTCTAGTTTTCTGAAGGCTTTGATGTTTGCATTGTACACAGCTACAGACCCCGAAACTCTACAGCTTCATAAAGATGACATTGAGGGCATCCAGTTTCTTTATGGTAAGTTAGCATTGGTAACTGGACTGGGAGATATTTTTCATTTGACATTTAAAAAGCATAAAAGTTTAACTGTGTTTACACTGGCTGGTGAATCTTTTGGATCAGCCTTGGGGGTGGCCACCTTGTCCTTCAGAACCTGCTGTTGTGGCAGGTAGGTATCCACATGGTACAGCTGGGCCAAGAACATGTTGGTTCTGCTGGACAGCCCATGTCATTGTCATCACTCCCAGAGAGCTGCTTAATGGCCTGATGATATGAGCTCCCCGGGCTGATATCCCTACCTCCTCCCTGGCACTATGTCAGCATGGTGTCCCCTTAATCATCAGTAGCTCAGACACAGCTCTTCAGCTGGCTGGGAGTGGTTATGATGGCCACATGGACATGATCTATCCACTTTTCCCTGTATTGATGAGAATAGGGAAAAGAGGGTGTTGATGTTTCACTGTGTGGGCAATGATCAGTCTAAACCAGATGCAGTCCAGGTTATCCACACTACCTCAAGGAGACAGGAATGCTTTGGAGTTTCAAGCAAACTCTGGAGCTTCCCACAACATTTACTATTGTGTGGCTAAAGTGGCTTAACCTAAGATACTTACCAAAACTGAAAAAAAAAAAACACAACACCATAGGGAAATCCAGGAACCAACTCAGGTTGAGTTCAGGTTATAGTGCCTACATAGATGAACCCTATGTCAGACCACCTCCTTATGTGAGGAGGTGGCTCCTTTAAATGTCTCTTGGCCATGTCTTGTTTATTTTTACACCCCTTTAATTTCTTTTCAAGGAAAACCTGAAGTCAACACTGACTCAAGAAAACCACCAGTAAATATTTTACAAGAGGCAACCTCAACAGACTTGTGTGACCCTCAGTTGGCTTTTGATGCTGTGACTAAACTCCGAGGAGAGACCTTATTCTTTAAAGACAGGTATATTATTATATTAGTTAGTTAACAGAAAGACCCTCCCAGTTGTGTAAGAAAATGCAGAGGGACCACCTTATCTAGAGCTCTGCTCAGTTTACATGGACAGGATGAAAGGAAAGCCGGAAGAAACTTTTCTCTTCTCATCCCTCCTCTGCTTCTTTGTTGGTCTTCCTACTATTAGCATCAATGAGTGTGAAATCACCCATAAAAGCTCAGGGACTGCTGTACATTTCTGCTCATATCAAGAAAATCTTTGGGGACTAACTGGACCAGTGGAGTTCCTGTATATTGCCATACCTCTCAACAAGTCAAAGATCAAAACTGAGACATGCATGCCCATGCAACATCAGAATATAGTCAAGAGGGCAAAAAATGAGGGAGAACATACAAGCCGGGAAAGGCTGCAGCAAATTACTTTTGCTTGAACATATTGGGAAATGGTTTGCTTCTTCCTCATCCCCCTCCACAGTGATTTAATTGAGTACAAACTATTTTTGTACTTTGGACTCAGTTTGAAATAACTGAAGTAAACTGAGAAGTATGGGGAGAAATGGGAGAAGGAGAGAGAAACTGGGACATTTTAGAGCAGTTGAAAATGTGGGAGGACACACACACACACACACAAATCCTTGGAGTGTCCTCCTGAACAAAACCCAGAAAAATCCTTTTTTGGACTGCATGCTCAGAATCCTATCTTAGGTGGACCATTTTAGAAGCTGTAGTCCAAAACACAGCCTTTCCAAGCTCTGCTCCCAAATACCATAGGATTAAAACCACATTTTCATGTATCTGAAGGAAGGCAGAATTTTTGCTTTAACATAAAGTAAATAAACACTTTGCTGTCACTTTTCCCCCTCAGCTTCATATGGCGAAAGAATCCTCTTAAGCAAGAAGTTGAAAATGCATCTGTTTCCTCTTTCTGGCCAGTTCTGAAAAGTGGCATAGATGCTGCCTATGCAATTCAAGATAAGGATATGGTCTATTTTTTAAAAGGTAAATTTTAAGTCCATAAAAATAAGTTAATTTTGAATGACCAGGTAAGGGGTGAAGATAACTCACTATTGAATAAAATGGGTTGTGAAAGGTAAGGGCCCTCTCTGGGTTCAATCCCACCCGCCCCACCTAAAATTTTCAGTTTTAAAAAAAACCTGGTTTACTCATGAATTTTAACTGGTTAACCAAATCCCCATGCTAAGTCTATGAGAAGCAAAAAATATAGTTCCTTCAGAATTGCAAGCACTATCTCAACAAAATTTTGATAATTTATTGACACTATACGCCTGCGAAATGTGGATCATCTACAGATGTTACACTCAACTTGTGGAATGATTCCATCAGTGTTGCCTCCAAAAAAAATCCTGCAAATCTCTTAGGAAGACAGGAGGAGAAATGTCAGCATTCTGGAAGAAGCAAAGACCACCAGCATTGAAGTGATGATCCTTCTCCATCAACTTCGCTGGACTGGCCACATGGTCCAAATGTCTGATCACCATCTCCTAAAGCAGGTATTCTCAACTCAAGAACCGAAAATGGAATGTTGGACAGCAACAGAGATTTAAAGATGGGCTTAAAGCTAACCTTAAAAACATAGACATTGGCATAGACATTGAAAACTGGGAAGCCCTGGATCTCAAGCATTCTAAATGGAGGTCAGCTGTTATCAACAGTGCTGTAGAATTCGAAGAGGCAGGAATAGAGGGCAAAAGGGAGGAACATGTCAAGAGGAAGGCATGTCAAGTCAACCCTTGTTGGAACCACCTTCCATCTGGAACTCAACGTCCTCACTGAGAAAGAACTTGCAAATCAAGAATAGGTTTCAACAGTCACCTACGGACTCCCCACAAAGACCCTACACTTGAAGGCAATCATATTCAGTCGTGAGTGATAGCCTATGATATATGATGATGACTACATTTGGCTGGTGAAAGAAACTGGGACATATGAAAGAGACTTTATAAGACTTCTTGAAGTGTTGCGAGAGGGTGCCTTCCCAGAATAATGATCCCATAGCACTTTGTCCTTCAAAGCACTTTACATTTTTTTAGGTCTGCTTGTATGTTTTCCACAAACGCCCCATCACTTTTTCGCCCATATTCCAGCATTATTTTCAATTTTAATTTTACATTTGGCCTTCCCATAGTTTTTAATTGTGTGGTCTTATTGTTCATGTTGCATTATTGTATTGTCCGTTTTTTATTTTAATTGCTTGTATTGTTGTATTTGGGCTCGGCCTCATGTAAGCCACACCGAGTCCCTTGGGGAGATGGTAGTGGGGTACAAATAAAGTATTATTATTATTATTATTATTATTATTATTATTATTAGTCTGGCCCTTGTGCGATTTCCAAATATTGTGAGACAAGAAAATCCCACAAGGAGGGTAGATCTTGCAATGGTTCCTACCTGCAGCTATCATGGGATCTCCATTTGCTACATCATCAGCCAAGCAATAAAAACTCTTGGCTCTTTCCTTTTTGTTACAGTATTTTGAAGGTTATTTGCTTCATGTATTTTTCCTTGCATTTCTTTTTCGTTTGAAAGTCATCTTCAGTCCTATCATGGCAAAATATAAATAAACTAGGCAGAACTTGTAGAAGAAATATTGGCATTGCTAGGCAATTTTAAGGTGGGTTCTTGTGGGTTTTTTCGGGCTATAGAGCCATGTTCTAGAGGCATTTCTCCTGACGTATATATCTGTGGAATGGCTGGGGTGGGGCAAGGAGCTCTTCCCTGCTTTCTTGCCCCACCCCAGCCATTCCACAGATATATAAACCCATTGTCCTAATTCCAACAGACCTCACTATCTCTGAGGATGCTTGCCATAGATGCAGGCGAAACGTCAGGAGAAATGCCTCTAGAACATGGCTCTATAGCCCAAAAAAACTCACAAGAACCTAGTGATTCCAGCCATGAAAGCCTTCGACAATACAATTTTAAGGTGGCTAGTTCCCAAAAGGCAATCCTCCAATCAAGCAAATGTATTTAGGGTGTTGTGTAACTTTCCTTCACACAACTTAGTAAATCAACTACAGACAAAAAATCATTGAGAATTACTGCGTATTTGGAAGACATATTCAGACACAAGTGATCACCTATAGTATAGTAATTCCTCTAGTCTTTCCGTTGGATCCTCGGGCTAGTCTTACTCATCCAACCTTTTTATACTACTTTCAAACTCAAAGAATAGAGCTTGGAAAAGATACCATTTGGACTACATACTCCAGCATGGCCCAAGCCAACATGATCAGTAATAGCATTTGTAGCAACCCATTTTGCACTTCTTTTTGCATATAATTTAGAATAAATATATCTCCAAGCTTCAAATTCTGGTTTGTTTGATCTCCATCCACCCAAAGCGCTTTCCATTTCATTCATTCATTCGTTTTTCTTTCTTTTTTAAAAATAGGAACTAAATTTTGGGCAGCAAGGGCCGATATTATTGAGCCAGGTTTCCCAAAGAACATTCACAGGCTTGGCTTTCCAAAAACTGTTAAGAAAATTGATGCAGCTGCTTATGATGAAAACTCCAAGAAAACATACTTCTTTTCAGGTGACAAGTATTGGAGGTAAGGAAAATGAACTGTTTTTACATCGGGTTGTTGTAAGGTTTTTGGGCTGTATGGCCATGTTCCAGAAGCATTCTCTACTGATGTTTCGCCTGCATCTATGTCAAGCATCCTCAGAGCTTGTGAGGTCTGTTGGAAACTAGGAAAATGGGGTTTATATATCTGTGGAAATGTCCAGGGTGGGAGAAAGAACGATCATCTGTTGGAGCTAGGTGTGAATGGCCTAGCAGTTTTCGAGGTGTGGCTCCTTATTGCCAGATTTGGTTCATTTTCATGGTTTTTTCCTTTCTGTTGAAATTGTCCACTCATGGTCTATAGTTCCCAACAACAAAAAAACAATTTAGAGTTGCTAGTAATGATCTCATGACATGATAATCACTAATCTGTAAAATAGTTTTCACTAATGTTTGATTTATATAAATTTTTAAAACTTACACAGGTTACAGTCTGAAACACATTGCCTTAAATGCTTTGCAGTAAAGCAAATAATCACAAAGTTGAAACAGAGGGAAGATGTGAGCTAAAAAACTTCAACTGCTTTCCCTGACCACTTGTACATGATTGTTGTTGAAACATGTTTGTTCCAGGTGGTAAAATAGTTTGTGCTGACTCTTCTTTGAACCTATAAAAGAATTATTATTGCAGCGAAACTAACCTTGAAACAAGTTTGTATTCCAAACCACACTTTAATTTCAGATAATCCTAACAATGATGCCTGTCACATTAAGAACAACACCTTTGAAGCTGCATTAATGTTGAACCCATTTCTTTTTTAGATATGATGAGACCAAGAATATCATGGAAAGGAGTTATCCAAGGTCAATAGCAGCTGACTTCCCTAGCATTGATTCTGGAGTGGATGCTGCCTTTCAACAAGATGGTAAAAATTTTGTGATCTCTATGAATATTTGGATATTAAAAGCTCATTTCTCAGAATGACTGCATAGATAGGGATAGAAGATGCAGTAGCTCTTCTTTCTAAGGACATCATCTGTTCTACATGCTCCGACCAAACACCAATTCTACACCCCCCCCCACCCAAATACTTTCTATGAGACAAGAGGGCAGGCAACTGGAGCAGAAATTAGTAGAAATCACCTATTGAAGAAGGAGAAGAGGGAAAAGAAAGAACTGGAGAAGGAGAAACAGGAGGAACATCATCAGCCTATCTTGACCCTACATTGACACAGAGTGTGCCCATACTACAAAGAGCATTTTGAGGCATTCAAAATTATGAGGTTTTGTCCAGTGATCTCCAAACATGATGGAAGTACTGTTTACACTATTTTAAGACCATTTTTTTTAAAAAACCCTGCAAAAATATTGACCACTTGGGACCAGACAGAGGCAACATGTTGCTTTCAGATCATACTTTTGTCATCCAAACATAGATATACTCATGAAAACTAAGTATCTGACAATATTTGTGAACATAATGTAGTTAAGTAATTTGAACAGCCCTTCGCCATAGTCCATGTTGGGATCAAAGACATAATAAAACATTTATGAGATCTGCAAGGTTTTGTACATCAATCACATTCAAAGCACTAACCATTCTTATTGTTTCCTAGGACGTCTCTACTTATTCAGTAGCTCAAAGCAATATGAGTTTGACAGCAGAACCAAAAGATTTCTTGGCAGAAAGAAGGCTAACAGTTGGTTTGGCTGCACGAGACCGAAGAAGAATGAAAGGAGACCAGAATAATGAAATCTCTGCTTCTTCATCCCAAAAACATGCCTTTGTCTTGGACGTTTATCAGTCTGTCCTGTGTTTTTGACTCACAGAGAAAACTAGTGCCACTGAGAATGTTTTTAAAACAATGTTTTTATTTGTTTGTATTAATGTTTTAACGTATATATATTTATTTTTATTTAACATCACTCTAAGAAAAGGAAAAGAGGTAGTAAAAATGTTTAAGTAAATAAGAAAACAGGGTATAGATTATTATTATTATTATTATTATTATTATTATTATTATTTGTTTCCCAAGACTGGGACTCAAAGTGGCTTAAATTATCAATTTATTAACTTATTATTGTTATTACTCAGAAGGTTTAAATTAATATATTATTACAGCAGACTGATGGTTAATGTGTGTTGCAATAATAAAGTAACATATTTTTCTTTATAATGTTGTCATGGTTTAATCCTTTCTATGAAAGCATAAGTTCTTACCATTATTTATCTGAATGGAGGGAAGGCCCATCTAATCAACTCCATTCATTAGATGCTGTTTTAAAACTGCTAAGTGTTGTGCTTATTGACATTATGTAATGCATATATATGATTTTGGTCAATTTTCAGTATGTCATTGGTCTTTTTCATCCACTTTCACTCTGGTCTCCCCCACAAGCATGTACATTCAGCTCTCCACATTTATGGGATTAACTTTTGCAGATTTGATTATTCACAGTTGATCAATATGTTCTGTCTAGAACTCTCTAAATCCTCCAGTGCTCAGTGGTCAACTTCTAAACATGGAGGCTCTTCCTTATGGTCTTCAAGATATGAACAAGATTTTCTATATGAGCATATATGCATTCATTTTTAATATGCATGGGCAGCCTTTCTTTTAGTGACTTGTTTCTGGAATCATCTACCCTATAGAATTAATACAGTTTGATACCACTACCATGGTTCAATGCTATGGAATCCTGAGATTTGCCTTACCAAACTACAACTTCCCATGATTCCATAACACTGCACCATGGCAGCTAAAGTGGTGTCAAACTGCATCTATTCTGTCTTGAGCCAAAAATAAATGCAACAGAAAAAGGCACATCTCATCACTGCAAGTAATAGATTCATTTGTTTTTTTACCTCAATTTAATTCCTATGTTCTATGAGACAATTGGTGCCTTGAAGCATAAACATTCCATCTTCGTCTCGAGATTAGTCACTGAGCCAAAGAAGGTCAGTAAATGTAACCCTAGGGCAATTGCAAAATACAGAAAGCAGATATGAAGCAACCTATGTTCAGTACCCGCAAGCACCATCATGTAAATTAAATTAAGGATATCAATTTTGTTTTAACAATTGAATGACATTCCTATGTTTTAGTTTGTCATGACTGCATATTTGGTGCTTACTTGATTTACTTACTTTGCTTGAGTTCAGAGTAGAGTAGCTGCTTTGGGAGACGGTGATCGGGCATTCAGACAACGTGGCCAGACCTGCGGAGTTGATGGCAGAGGAGCATCACTTCAATGCTGATGGTCTTTGCTTCTTCCAGCACACTGGCATTTGTCTGCCTGCCTTCCTAAGAGATTTGCAGGATTTTTCGGAGGCAGCTTGATTTACTTGATGATGCTGCACATCACCATTATAATAATTCTTTTGTTATGAAGAATTATTGAAGTGAGATGGTCACCCTAGTACAAGTTCACTTTGGTACATATTAATTTTCCCCATAGTTTCAAAGTACTAATTTAATCTGTCTTGTTGTCAGTCATCATAATACCTGAAAATGGTGTGTGTGTGTTGAAATCCTTTGATCATTTGGACTCTTCAATATCTCGACAGATCTACAATTATTCAACTCTTGTTCATTACATGGGCATGTTTCCAGTGGTGGATGTTGCACAGTAAGCTATTCATAAGCTCATTGTGCAATGTCAAACATCTTGTGGTAGCTTTTAAGCCCAAGGGGTGCTGATGCAGTTTTGGATAGACTGGCAGGGATGGGGGAGATATAGCATTTTGGAAATCCCAGAAACCAACCTCATTTCCTTTCCTCCCATTACAGAACTACAGCTGGGACAGGTGTTCCCTGGTTACTTCTTCCTCCCACATCAGTAAATGGATGTGGCAGCACCCTTGTGATGAACAGGAAGAAGTACAGAGTTTTGTGTACAAAGTTTAATTCTCTATACACTTCAATGTAGCCTCTCAACCTCCATCTTCTTTGAGGTATAGTGAACTGTATACAGTATTACTCATGAGGGACTGATCTATTGGGGGCAAATGGTACATTGCTCACCTAGTTGCTCAGACCTTTGAGAATGAGAAAAACAGTCAGGCTTAGATTCATGGTGTGTTGGTCCAATACCTGGAGTTACCTGATCTTCCATGTTTCAGCTTATTTTGCTCTGCCACTGCTCTGGGGAAAAAGAAGAAACAAGCACAGCTCCACAGTGCCTTGGTCCAACAGCTGGACATGTTATGTGATTTCAGCATCCACAAGAACCAGGGGTTTGGGTGCCCGGTGTGTCTAGCTCCCCAGAAAGCCCAATGAGACACAGGAGGGCAAAATCAGAGATTTGTCCTCAATGGCCAGAAAAGATGTCAGTGGAGAAAGCACTTCAAAGAATGGATATATCACAATTGTGAATATACAGCATATTTATTACATTTTGACAGCTATTCAAGACTTCTGTGCTAGCTCCTTATTGATCCAAGAAGTGTCCACTATGATCCTCTCAGTAGCTGGTTTGGGATTCCTTCTAACATCATTGCTGGTTGGTTCTCAATTTGGGCAAAAGTTTTCAATAAACTATCATTGGATTATTTTGAAGTGTCTGTCCATTTACTGATCCGTTCCTGAGAGAGGCACAATGGGGGAAGAATGTAGAGTGGCTCTGGTGGACACAATAGGGTGAATCCAAGATACACAATAGGAGCTTTAAGGTGTCACAAAAGTGACGCTCAATTGGGGAATGGGAAAGAAATCAATCACACTAATTGCCCTGATTTTATCAGGGGAAACAAGAAAATGATCCAGGAGTTCTGACACAACTCTATTGTGCGTTCCCTCATGCCTCCCAGTTCATTGTGAGATGGTTATGGCAATTTGATGGATTGTTTCCTGTGGTCCAGGGTGTATTAAGCAACCTATGCTCTAGAATGAATCCACTTAAACTGCCCTGGCTCACTACTATGGGAGCTACAGTTTAGGATCATGGGGGCTGCCAAAGAATGCTGATGCCTCACCAAACTACAAATCTCAGCTTTACATAGCATTGAGCCATGGCAATTAATTATATATTCCTCAAATAGGACCTCCAGGCAGGCATGTAGCCGGGGGGGGGGGGGCTTGAGGGGCTTGAGCCCCCCTGAAATTCTCATGGTGGTTCGCGAAAAGGCCTTACTGGTCAGCCCCCCCCTGAAACTCAGCCCCCCAACCCCCCCCCTGAAAAAAATCTAGCCTCCCCCCGAAACGAAATCCTGGCTACGGGCCTGCCTCCAGGTGCTCCTGAAGTAGCTTCTACTACTTTTTCTCTGTAGATATGCATTATTCCATGGTTAACAATCACACCAGAAGACAGCCAAGTTCCTTTTTATGGATGTGAGATAATCACCAAAAGAGATGCAATATCTCTTTTGCCCTGAAGCATCCTCCTTTCCCACAAAGAGGAGTGTCTTTCTGGCAGAGTCTTCCCTTTAGGAATTGTGGATCTGAACCTCTTAGCTCATGTAATTAAGAGCTATTAGATCATCATTACCAGGATCAACCTGTCATTAGGGAGTGTACGACAACTGCCACAGGCAGCAAATTTTGGATGTCATGGAAAAGTAGCAAATTGTTAGTTGTGTTGTTGGTGATTGCATTTTTCTAACCACTAGGGGTGGGGTTAGGTGCCCTTTAAATTTTTGGCCTCACGTGTCAAAATAACTTCCCTAACTTTGAATTCTATTCATCTTCACTCAAGAGATTATATGACTTTTTTTTGTTTCTTCTCAGGCACCAAAATGTCTTGGCCTTATCCAGTCCCGTGGCCAGGATTTCGTTTCGGGGGGGGGGGGGGGGAGCTGATTTTTTTCAGGGGGGGTTTTGGGGGGGCTGAGTTTCGGGGGGGGTTGAGTCTGAGTGAAAGAGGGTCTAGCCTAGCAAACCTTTTGTATCATTACCCCAATACCCCCATGCATAACAGTTTAAATAATGCACCAGTAAGGCCTTTTCGTGAACCACCATGAGAATTTCGGGGGGGGGGGGGGCTGAAGCCCCTCAAGCCCCCCCGGCTACATGCCTGGGCTTATCCTTATCTAGCTATTTTCTCTTTTGTCATGTAGGAAACCTTACTGAAAGATTCACATTTCTGTGTTTTCCTATGTTTGTCACTTACTTGGAAATTGCTAATGGTAGATGAACAGTGTACCCAAATTTTCCAGAGAAATTATAATTTGGAGAAAACTCTTGTAAATAGATAGATTACATAGAAAATCTGTTGGCTCAAATGGGTTTCCTGTGTAGAACACATTTTTTTCCATTTTTATTATTTTTGTTTTTGTTTTGATAAGAAAAATGAATGTTTTTCTCTATTTACAGGGGATTGTAAGGAAGCTTATTTTATATTACTAAAACATTTCTTCCACTGCTGTATGTTCATATTTAACAATGTTAACTCTCTGAAGAGACTATTTAATCCTTAATCCTTATATGCAGAGCAAAACAAGAGAGCAAGAGAATCTTGGCCTGTTATAACCTGATGATTTCATTTTAACGGTCATGGCTGCAATCTATTGAGTTCTGAAGTTTTAGTTTAGTGAAGCACAAGAGCTCTCTGGCACAGAATTCTAAATAGCCTTTCTTAAACTGCAGGAGGAATATCCTCACATTGGATGGATCTGGTGGCAAAACTAACATTTTGCCAATGGTTGACAAATACTGAATCCAACCAAATCTTTTTAATGAAATATTAAAACCAATATGGCCATGTGTCCCAAAAGACAACTGGCTCCACATACAAACAAGTAGCATCTTGCTTATATGTACTTTTAAACTACATGCTAGAGAGTGAGGTACATACCATTCCCTCCACTCCCATCCTATGTATGATTGTAGATAGGTGTGTTCACATTATCTGACTTCAGGGTTTGGCAAGAGAATCAAAGACTGGTGGAAGGTACCAACTATTCTGATGAAAACAGAAATCAGCAGGAGCATTGCCAAGATGATACAGGACTTCCTCCCTTCAAGGAGACACATGGCATTACCCCAACCCAAACAGTTTTTGGGTTTTACCTAATCACAGAATTCATGTGAAGACTCAGGGCACTTCCACACAGCCCTTTATCCCAGGAGTATCCGGGGTTTTTTTTTAAAAAAAGATGTTCCTGGACCCCTATCCCCCCCCCCCCGAAAGCACATGCTTTCTGTGGTGGGTGTTCAGATGTTCTTCTGCACTGGCCCAAGAGAACACCTGGAGACTCAACCCCCCCCCCCTCCCTAAAGCCCTAAAACCCCTTTTAAAAGAATGGAAAACTTACCTGGCCTCTAGTAGAGTGTTGCCAGAGCTCTCCCATTGTGTAGAAATGATGTGCCAGGAGAGCGGGGGGTGGGGTTGCCCATGGCACATCATTTCTACATGCCAGGAGAACTCCAGCAACACTCTACTGGAGTCTGGGTAAGTTTTCCTTACTTTTAAAGGGGGTTTTAGGGCTTTGGGCAGGGGGTTCAGATTTCCATGGTTTTCCAGACTAAATTAGTCCAGAAAACTGTGGGAATGGTGTCTGAACTGCAGTCCAGACACCAGAAGTAGTGGGTTTATGTCTCACCTTTCAAGAAGGTGCGGAATAAATCCTCTATCTAATTAATTTGCGTTTGTGGCAAATTAATTTCAGGTTGCCCAGAACGTCATCTGGACAGCTCCCTTTTAATTGTGGAAGTTTTTGCAATAAAGGGGCTGTCTGGGTGCACCAAAGAGAGGAAAAGAACACCTATAGATTTCCATTGTTCTTCACAAAATAGAAGTCAAAATACAAGTTCAAAGAAGGTCTTTGGGATCAAACCAAAATGCACAAAAATGAGAAATGTACTTGTTGTCCTTAACCGTAACAAGAGCTTTGAAGATTATGAGCAACAACCGCAAAATGATATGATGACATCAGTTTCCAAGAGAGGAATGATGTCCTTAAATGTCTTTCTAAGAAAAATGTCCTCAAAACAACTCATTTAGTGAAATGTCATTTTGTAAACCACAAATTTCCTCTTTCTCATATGAAGACATGGGGATGGGACATGAGTGAGGAAGAGATGATGTGATACAAGCCACTTCTATTGCTCTGGAAATATCAACCTATCGAATGTTACTTCATAATATTATTTCAAAAACAAATCTGTCTCCTCTAAAAATTCATATAAACATTGATGCCCTGCCTTTCCTCAAATGCCCAAAGCAGGTAACAAGATAAGTTAAAACTATAACTTAATGCTATTTTAATAGCATCCATAGAAAATGTAATAAAATAGTCATAAATAACTGAGGAAAGTAGAAAAAAAAAAGAAGAAACGGAGACATTTCAAAAGCAGCAAAATAGTTGGGAGTTGTGAATACACTATGTAAAAACTGTAATGCATTCTATGCAATGCCATGCCTTTTCTTTGGAGACCTATTTCACAGTGCCGTCCACTTCATTTTGACTCCAGGTCAAAATCTTTTGACTCCAGGTCAAAATCTTTTGACTCCAAGTCAAAAGTATTGAGACCATAGGGTTGCATCCAAATAGGTTGTGAAGTCTCATTTTGGTGCCTGTCAATGCTACTTCATCCAGGAGAGAAATGTCTAGTGCAGTGGTTCTCAACCTGTGGGTCCCCAGATGTTTTGGCCTTCAACTCCCAGAAATCCTAACAGCTGGTTAACTAGCTGGGATTTCTGGGAGTTGTAGGCCAAAACACCTGGGGACCCACAGGTTGAGAACCACTGGTCTAGTGGAATGCAGAGTGTTCTGTTTGGGGCCAGTGCTATTCAACATTTTTAGCAATGACTTTTAGCAGGCGCATCAAATTTGCAGATGGCGCCAAATTATTCCAGAAAACAGTACCAGAATCCAAAATGACCTTAAAAGTTTAAATAACTGGACCAAATCTTCAAAAAATGTATTTTAACAGTAAGAAATGTAGGGTTCCACTCTTAGACAGAAAAAGTGAAATGCAGAGATTTAGGATGGGTGACACTTGGCTTGATAAGAATATAGGTGGGGGGGGGGGATCTAGGAGCTTTAGTAGACCACAAGCTAAACATGAGTCATCAGTGTGATGTGGCAGATAAAAAAAACCAATGTGATTCCAGGTTGCATTCAAAAGAGTATAGCATCAACACTGAGTGAAGTAATAGTACTACTCTATTTTGATTTGGTCAGATCTTACCTGGAATGTGGTGTCCAGTTCTGGGAACTACAATTCAAGAAAGATATTGACAAGCTGGAAAGTGTGCAGAGAAGTCTTAGGGAACTGGTTATGTTTAGCCTAGTGACATAATAGGTGAAATAATAGCCGTGTTTAAATATTTGAAAAGATGTCATACTGAGGAGTAAATTTGTGTTCTGCTGCTCAAGAGACTAAAGACCTCATCACATGGAGGTCCCCATTTGCCATGAATCATGGTAAATCTGGTGTGGGTGTGTGAGGAACTTGGCACCCCACATCGCTTAGGTTGCCCCTCATCTTATTCTATGGCGGAAGCATTCTGTCTGGCTCCCCCCACTTGTTTCCCATGCAACACGGGAAGCCTCCCATGTTGCTGGCATTACCTCTTATGACACTTTGACTTCACTTCAGCATGGAGCCCCACCAAAAGTAGATCGACATTGTGTGATGGGAGCCAGCAGGCTCCGTGGCTCAAGTGAAGTCTAAGTGTTGTAGTACAGGGTATTTTTCCCAACTGATGAGGATGCAAGACATGGAGCACCAGGTTTAAATTAAAGAAAAAGAGATTCCACTTAAATATCAGGAATAACTTCCTGATAGTAAAAACTGTTTGGCAGTGGAACATGCTGCCTTGGATTGTGCTGGAGTCTCCCTTTCTGGAAGGTTTTAAATAGAGATTGGATCACCCTGTTTCTTACAACTTTACAATTCTATGTTCAGGCTGTTGTATTCCAAAGTAGTGTCCCATCCAGTTAATTATCAGTCCCAAACCCTCTTAGTTGCATCATGGATCCTTAAATCTCTTAAACATTATGCCTTTCAAATATTTTGAGCAATATTTTATTTATTTATTTATTTATTTATTTATTTATTTCCATCACTTTTACCCCGCCCTTCTCATCCCCGGGGGGGGGGGGGACCTCAGGGCGGCTTACAGAGGAAGGCACAATTCGATGCCTTTATCACATATACATACAGATATAAACAAATTAAACAATTACAAATTAAAAATTAAAATAATCAATACACAATAGTACAATAACACAGCAGTAGGTTAATCCTGAGCTCAGCGTTCGAAGTTTCATAAGTCCATTCCATCTCGACAAGTTCCAGCTCGTCATCAGGTTTTTCTTTAGCTGCCCGGGTGTCCAAATGCCCGGTCCCATATCCAGGTTTTCAATTTTTTCCTAAATGAAAGAAGGGACGTTGCCGATCTAATTTCCCCGGGGAGGGAGTTCCACAGGTGGGGGGCCACCACCGAGAAGGCCCTGCTCCTCGTCCCGGCCAACCTCACTTGTGATAAAGGCGGGGTCGAGAGCAGGGCCTCCCCAGAAGATCTTAGGTTCCGAGGTGGGACGTAGAGGGAGATCCGTTCGGACAGATACACTGGGCCGGAACCGTATAGGGTTTTATAGGTCAAAACCAGCACTTTGAATTGTGCTCGGAATTGGATCGGCAGCCAGTGGAGCTGACACAACAGGGGGGGGGGTGTGCTCCCTGTATGTCACTCCGGTGAGCAATCTGGCTGCCTCCCGCTGGACCAGTTGGAGTTTCCGAGCAGTCTTCAAAGGCAGCCCCACGTAGAGAGCGTTGCAGTAATCCAGTCGGGATGTAACAAGAGCGTGGACCACCGTGGCCAAGTCCGACTTCCCAAGGTATGGGCGCAGCTGGCGCACAAGTTTTAGTTGTGCAAAAGCTCTCCCGGCCACCGCCGAGACCTGGGGTTCCAGGCTCAGCGATGAGTCCAGGATCACTCCCAATACTTCTCATCAGCTTCAACTAGTATTCACTAGTTGTCAGTGTAATTATGATCTTATCCTAAACATCTGATCGATGCCAGGTTGGGAAAGCTGTCTCATTCCATGCCATGGCTTCTCCCAACCCATAGAGTACTATGAGAGTGCCAAACATAGTGTTTATTTGGATGTAAACCATTTGATAAATGTTTGTCAGCAATTTCCAATAAGGCTTATTACTGGTACTCAAAGAACAGTTTGTACCAGCTTGATCAAAGTTTAATTATTATTATGTATTTATGGTTCAAAAGACATGATAGATCTATGTGTCAGAGGGTTAAAAAACCAACAAACCTACGACCGAAAGATAGGTGCTAAATGCACATTTTGCAAATGTACTAGCAGGCCCTCACTTGCCAGTTATTATGAAGCATGTACTCTTAAAAGCCATACATCCTGCAGTCTGTTGAAATATTTGAATGTTGCCATGTTTTATGATTGTTTTTGGAGCAAGAGAGCATGAGTAAGAGATCCACTTGGGAATTTCCACAGTTCAATGTGTATTTTTGGCCACCTTGATGACAGCATTATCAGTCAAAGATTATAAAATTTTGAAAATGTTTCTATTTTAAAAGGCATCTAGCATTTAATAGACCGAAATAGGCCATATATAGTGGCTGGTAAAAGTGTACTAGTCTGGAGCAGAAACTGGCTCCAGAAGTTAAGAACAAATATAACAACAACAACAACAACAACCTGTGCAACAAATACCATCTGCCTGCGACAAGGAACTGGTGGGATCACAAGCCTGAAAAAGTTACATAAAATGAACACGTCAAACTCCTCTGGGATTTCCGAATTCAGACAGAGTTCTGGAGCACAATACTCCTGAACTTACAATCATGTTTAAAAAACAAAGTATGGATTGTCGATGTCGCAATCCCAGGTGTCAGCAGGATCGAAGAGAAATAACTGGAAAAGCTGACACAATATGAGGATTTAAAGATCAAACTGCAAAGACTCTGGCACAAGACAGTCAAGGTGGTCCCAGTAGTGATCGGCACACTGGGTGCAGTGACTAAGGACCTTGGCCTGCATTTAAACACAATTGGTGCTGACAAAACTACCATCTGCGAGCTGCAGAAAGCCACCTTACTGGGATCTGCATACATCATTCGCCGATATATCACACAGTCCTAGACACTTGGGAAGTGTCCGACTTGTGATCCAATACAACAGCCAGCAGAGTGATCTTGTCTGCTGTGGACTCATCTTGTTGTGTTTCAAATAATAATAATAATAATAATAATAATAATAATAATAATAATAATAAACCAGTACAGGTGGTCCCAGTGGTCATCAGCACACTGGATGCCATGCCAAAAGATATCAGCTGGCATTTGGTAACAATAAACATTGACAAGATCACAATCTGTCAACTGCAAAAAGGCCACCTTATTTGGATCTGCACACATCATTCAAAAATACATCACACAGTCCTAGACGCTTGGGAAGTGTTCGACTTGTGATTTTGTGCTATGAAATCCAGCATATAGATCTCATTTGCTGTGACATACTGTGTTTTTGTGTCAGTAAAATACTAATACTAATACTACTACTACTACTAATAATAATAATAATAATAATAATAATAATACTTTATTTATACTTTACTACTATCTCCCAAAAAGGGTTCAGGGCAGCTTACAGAAGCACATACAAGTATCATAACAACAGAAAATACAAGTAAAAATCACCTGTTGCCATATGCACCCTCCCAAATCTTTGACAGTGATGAGTTTAAGTCCACACCAGGTCAAAACTTCATCGGCTTCACTGAACCATCACCTCACCTTCCATGTTGCCATCGCTGTTCCCAGTTGGCCACAGAGCTCTATGTGAGTTCCTGGCTACTGCAGATGCCATGTGCTAACATCAACAATGGTGTCATTGTGACCAGGATGAAGGAGGGAGCTGATCCCCTTACCTTCTTTCTGGCCATGTAGGTGCCTCTTCCGATGTCAGCCCAATGGTGATGACATAAGCATTATATGTCCCTCTTCCATCTCTCCTTTCTGATGAGCACAAGGAACAGGTAATAGAGGCAGTGCCCCATGTGGATAGCAGAGTGGTCCAAATCAGACTCTATCCATCTGTCTGCACTACCCTGAAGCATGGAATATTGTAGAGTTTCAAGCAAACTCTGGAGCATCCTCTGACTTTTACTAAAGTGGGGTAAAGCCAATTTAACCTGGTGTAACTCACAATGCTCACCAGAAGCAGAGAAATATTGTGAAGACAACCAGGGTGAGTCTGGTTTGGTTTTAATGCCTGTGTGGATGAGCCCTTGGTATAACCAGCTTGCTGTAACTTGAGCTATGATGTTTTACTGTACATATTTCAACTATTCTAAATTAATGCTTTTAAATGAATTGCAGTTCATTTTTTTTTTTAAAAATTGCATTATAGATTGTGTTTGTTATTTTGTTTTACCCTACTGCTGTGTGTTCCAATTCTGAGAAAAGCACAACATTTTTTAAAAAAATTATCGGTCATCTCATACTAGATATACCCCTGGCTATAGCCTGAAATTTGTGCTTCTGCTATTGTTGTTCTTAACTATATTAACTACAACCCACATTTCTTTCCTTCAAAACTGGAATTTACCATGGCTTATGGATAAAACAATTACAATACAGACAAGAGTTCTTTGCCCCACCATGGTCATTCTGCAGATATATAAGCCCACATCCTAGTTCCAATAGACCTCACTACTTCTGAGGATGCTTGCCATAGATGCAGGCAAAATGTCAGGAGAAAATGCCTCTAGACCATGGCCATATAGCCCGGAAAAACCTACAACAACCCAATTACAATACAGTTAAAATCTTACAATGGGATAGCATTAAAATAGGATTACACTCTTAACAATTGGAAACACACTTTAAATGTATAAAAAGCAGTTTAAAGCAGTACATTTTAAACAACACCACACCTTCTTAATAGCTCTTTTCTTAAAAATGTTCACTTCCAAGAAAAATTTTAAAGGCTTTGCCTGCCAACAGAAAAGCAGCAGAAAGAGAGAGAGAGAGAGAGAGAGAGAGAGAGAGAGAGGCCATTCTAACCTCCCTAGACTAGGAACAACCACTGAGAAGACGCCATTTAGCATGGCAGGTTAACCATCAGCTGCAATAAATCTTGCCAATCCAAAGGTTGGCAGTTCTAAGCCCAGATCGTGGGTGAGCACCTGACCTTCAGCCCAGCTCACTGCCCACATAGCAGATTGAAAACAGCTGTGAGTAGATAAATAGGTACCACTTAACGTGGGGAAGTATTTTAATGGCACCATATGGAAATACCAGAAAAATGCCAGTGATTCAATCAAAAGGAGGAAGACTGTGAACAGGGCTCTTTGGCATGGTGGATGGAGCAACAGCCGGAATTGAGCACAACGTCCAAGACACTGAAGATGGGAAACGCTTAGATACCTCTATCTATGTAGTGTGTCTCTCCTGTCAGTGTAAAACAACATTGAATGTTATAGCACAATCATTCCACTTTAACTACCATGACAGTGTTATGTAGCTTTAAGAGGCCCAAGAACTCTCTAGATGAGAATCCCAAATCCCCCTCCTAAAGTGAAAATCCCGGCATTCCATATGATATTGCCATTGTTACATCCCGAATAGATTACTGCAACGCACTCTACGTGGGGCTGCTTTTGAAGACCGTTTGGAAACTTCAACTAGTCCAACGGGCTGCAGCCAGATTACTAACTGGAGCAACATACAGGGAGCACACTATCCCCTTGTTGTGTCAGTTCCACTGGCTGCTGATCCATTTCCGAACTTAATTCAAAGTGCTGGTTTTGACCTATAAAGCTGTATGCGGTTCTGGCCCAGCTTACTTGTTCGAACACATCTCCCACTACGTCCCACCTTGCAGTTTAAGATCATCCAGGGAGACTCTGCTCTCGCTCCCACCAGCATCACAAATACGTCTGGTTGGGACGAGAGACAGGGCCTTCTTAGCTGTAGCCCCCAACCTGTGGAACTCGCTTCCCAACGAGGTAAGATCAGCTTCATCCCTCCTGTCTTTGAAGAAGAAATTGAAGCCATGATTCTGGGACCAGGCTTTTGGACAGCAGGCATAAATAGCGCTTTGGATATGGAATTTGACTGGAATGGTGATACGGCGTTAATACTGTTTTTAATGTTTTAATTAATGTTCTATTTATTGTTTTTAATTGTTGATATATTGCTTTGTTATTTTTAAAGGCATCAAATTGTGCCAAATGTAAGCCATCCTGAGTCCCGCTTCAGGGGTTGAGAAGGACGGGGTACAAATGCTGGAAATAAATAAAATAAATAAATGGTAATTAAAGTGGAATAATAGTGCTATACCAATTAGTGAAATAGTGCCTATAAGACTGAAAGAAAGGATATTACATTGAATGAAATCAAATAAACACCCAGGCATCACTTGGCTTCTGGATTATACATCATCTGAAGCCTGGAGATTTAATTTGCTGTGAACATGTATATCTTCTTTGTAACACACAGCTTGTAAAATGAGTCAAATCCAGAAGGAGGGGAAGAAAAAGAAACAGAGAAGGATTCATTGCCTTGAGGCATTTCCTCACCAACTAATTGAGGGAAACAGATAAATGGTAACTGTTTCCTAGTCCTCAAGGATGTACCATTGCAACATCAAGGTGGGAAATGGGAAAAAATACGCCAAGATATTCAACCAATCAGTGTTTTCTCTCGCTGATTGGGAAACTTTTTGAAATGAGTCAAACTCAAACGTATGATATGAAGCACAGCAATACTATATAAGCAAGCAACATATAGTAAACATTAGAAGTTAGGGACTACCTTTGGAAGCAGATCTTCACAACTCAAGATGAAGGGAGTCTGTTTAGTTCTGTTGTGCGCAGCTCTGTCTCATGCAGTGCCGATCTGGAGTGAAAGAGAAAAATTACAGCTCATTGAGGTAATGCTGATTCAATAAAACCATCCACTAATGAAACAATTAAGCCTTTAAAATGACAAATGGAAACTTTTGTATTTTTTTCATATGTATTGGCAATTTTTTTTCTATGTATTCAGGGGAGAAGGGTGGGGTATAAATATGGGAAATAAATAAATAAATAAAAGTTGACATATGTGGTGGAGGTAATAATTGTTGTTGTTGTTGCTGTGTTCCTTCAAGTCATTTCCAACTTGAAGATGACCACAAGAGGAACCTATTTCTAGGTTTTGTGGGGCTGATAATGTGTGACTTTACCAAGAAACCCATGTCCAAATGTAGAATTAATGCAGTTTAATATCACTTGAACTCAGTGCTATCAAATCCTAGGAACCGTACTTTTGCAAAGTATTTAGCCTTCTTTGCCAAAGAGTACTAGGGCCTCACCAATCTACAACACCCAGGATTTCAGAGGTTCTATAATGAAATACACCCATTGTTATCCACAAGTTATGGTTCTAACTTTTTGGAAACTTTAATATGTTTTGATTGATATTATAGGCTTAGTAGAGGGAAATAGAATTGCTAGAGAGAGATCTGTTTTGGCAGCATAGCAAGAATAGAAGGATAATTTTGTTACTAAATGAATGCAGATTCATATATCCAATTCTTCACAGTATAGTGGAATGACTGATCCCTATGAGAAACTGTTACTGATTGGAGTTTTGTACTTTTTGTGTTTGACTTTTGGGGATGAGAATACCTGATACTGCTTTTGGGTAGATGGCAATCTGTTGGGATAGATGTATGCTCATTATAAGGCAACTTTCTATGGTTCTAAGATCATATTGATGCAAAACCTATCAACCCGAACAGCATCACTAAATGTGAATGGTGATGAGAGCTGCAGTCCAATAATAATGGGACAGCCAGAAGTTAACAAGTCCTTGTCTAGAAGTAAAAGAAAAGTAGGGATTCAAGAGAATTACTAAACAAAAAAGATCAATTGTTGCAGAAATAAGAGAGCTAAAGTTCTAATGTGTTGAAATTTCTGACTAGAAATCTGTGAAGAATATCATAGAAGAAGAAATCATTGAAGAATGTGTATATGTGTGTATGATTATGTACAGACATAAACAAGTATTACAAATTTTCTTTCTCCCTTCCCCCTTCCTTTTCTTCTCTTACCAGAAATACTTAGAAAACTATTATAACCTCACATCAGATGAGAAACCAACCTTAAGAGGGAGAAAGAGCAGCCCGATAATTAAAAAAATTAGAGAAATGCAAAAGTTTATGGGACTAGAGGTGACAGGCAATTTGGATACTAACACACTGGAAACAATTCAGAGACCAAGGTGTGGAAACCCAGATGTTGGCCAGTTTGCTTTCTTTTCGGGGCAACCCAAATGGGGAAAGAAAGACCTGACTTACAGGTAATGTTTCCTATCCAGGATGAAATCCTCATGTTGTTTTTTGAAGTGATAACAGTCTAGAACTTCTGTTTAAATTTGTGCTTCATTCATTTTCAAGGATATTGAACTATACGCCAGACATGACGATACCTGATGTGGACAAAGACATTGAGAGGGCATTTAAAGTCTGGAGTCGGGTTTCACCACTGACGTTCACCAAGGTTTTGCAAGGCGATGCAGATATATTGATCTCGTTTGGTTCAGGAGGTAAAAAGTAGATGGATATTGTAATGGGAGTTGGGATAATAACACCTTTTCTTTGGCATGGCACATTACAGACTCAGCAGGGGTTACCCATGAGTTAGCAATATTGCACTAGTTAAACACTAGGATCATTTTGTTTTGATGCAAAACTTTCCTA
Organism: Anolis sagrei; assembly: GCF_037176765.1. NCBI lineage: Eukaryota > Metazoa > Chordata > Lepidosauria > Squamata > Anolidae > Anolis > Anolis sagrei. Next base: position 23,425,716 of record NC_090023.1, on the reverse strand, counting down.
TTTCCCTCACTTGATCTGTGCTAAATCTGTGGACTGCATATGTCTTTATTTAGTACAGGTAGAACCCCATATTCTCAGGGGATATGTTCCCGGTTGGACCATGGTTACCTAAAATTGCCTATATGACCAAACACCATTAAATTAGCTCACTTTCAGTCCCACATACCATAGACATGTACTGGAGGACTTTGTACATTTCTAGGAAAATATATAGAAATTTCCAAGGTTCTTCTGCACACCTCTGTGGTGACTTTTTGGAGAAACTTGTCATAGACTGACCTGGAGGATCTAGCAAACTCCTAGAGAAATCTTTTCTCCACAGGCGCATGTGGGTTTTGCAGTTACAGGGCTCTTATAGTACTATCATTATTTGACTATTATTAACATTCACTGTAAAATCAATGAAGTGAAAAATAAATAATGGCAATATATAAAGATTGATGACTTTTGACCAAAATCAATTCTAATCAACCACAGAACTATGTCTTCAAACATGGGTAGATAGTAGGCTCATCCTACCTAGAGAAAATTAGCAATTTCAATAGAAACTTAGCCAAGAACATATGAAATAATCTTTCTAGTGCTAAGATTCTGTCCATTGGCAAAATTGGATGTGCATTTTCCCCTTCTTTACATAGATCATGGAGATTTCAATCCTTTTGATGGTCCCGGGGGAACGGTTGCTCATGCTTATGCCCCCAGCAGTGGTATTGGAGGAGATGCTCATTTCGATGAAGATGAAAACTGGAGTCATGGCTTAGAAGGTAATTTTTAAACATAGAAATCATAAGAACAGTTTTACTTTTAAAGATCAACTGTTAGGTATTCCTCAGAGCTTAGAAGTAATTATTTACTTGGAGCATAGTTACTTTTACTTGGCAGCAAGAATGAATGAAATTACCATTCAAAAGGAAGGTAACAAGTGGGTATGTTGCTGTTTTATTGGTTTCAGGTAAAGGTAGGCAACGTAGTGGAAGCGAAAAGTGCACCATTAAAATGCCACTGAAAAACTGAGCAAAATATTTTTTTTAAAGTGGCAGTAACTAGATGCAAACAGGTTGATGATCTTGTGTTCACGGGCAATACTTTATTAACAGAAAAGTTGGTAACAGGGGTAAAAATAACAGAGTAGTAAGTACTTAAACCACATATAAAAAGAGCAGTTGAAATGAAATAACATGATCGGGTCAAACTTCCATGAATAAACAAAAACATGTTTAAACTTCTAGAGATCACTTTAAAGCTTCTTCCAAAATACATCCAGAGGGTATCCTTTTCTCTTTTATCAAGCTCGATTTTCTTATGATTTCTATTTTTTGTGACCAAATGTATATAACTATGCTTTTTTAACATACTAGCTCAGTGGTTCTCAACCTGTGGGTCCCCAGGTGTTTTGGCGTACAACTTCCAGAAATCCCAGCCAGTTTACCAGCTGTTAGAATTTCTGGGAGCTGAAGGCCAAAACATCTGGGGACCCACAGTTGAGAATCACTGCATTAGCTAGACTATAACTGGCTAATCTGCCTTCCCCTTTTCCTAATTTTTCTGTTCACTCATGATCAATGAGGGATTCTGGAGACACCTGCTGTTTAACTTGCCTATTGCAGGCAGGCACACAAAAGAAAATCACATTCTTTTTCTCATGCTCAAATTTTCAGGGCATGGTTTATTGCAGACATGCTGCTCCAACATGATACCAAAACCATGTGTTTTTCCAGCCTTTCTGCTCAAGTTGATATAATGTTTTTAAAAAATTCTAGCAGTGGACAGATGGCTGGTAAAATAAAAATGTCTTGCAAATATTGAGGTATGCCTGTACTTAGGGTATAGGAGCACCAAGGCTTGGGTGCCACCAACCTGTTTGCTCTAAAGCTATCACTCTTGGAGACCATCAAGAGTAGCAAAACCTGCTTTATGCTTGATTTTTCTGAAAAGATATATATATATATCTTTCGTGATCAAGATTCTGTTAGTGATATATGCTGATAGTACTCTTAGGTTTGCAGGCATGTGAATGATGTTTAGCAAGGCAATATCCATAACACCACATTGTCACCATTTTGTGTATCAGAAAACTTCTCAATGTGATTATGTTCTCTTGAAAACTGATTGAAGTTCATTCCTGCTGTCCTAATGCACCAGCAAACGTGAGGGAGTTTTAGTCAGGAAGTAGATTCTGTTTCTTCTCTGCTCAAAGGAGTCAGAATGTTCCAAGGCATAATCATCTGTCATTTTGGTGGCCAGGGGAATAAATCCACATTTGGATGCTTCTTGACTGTTCCTGCACAGCAGTATGAACAAGGGAGCTGCCTTCTCCCCTTCAAGTACAGATATTGCTAGGCAGCTAAAGAGTGACATCTGACGTGTCATGATGTTCATCAGAATCTGTGTATAATTTCAATGTGCAAATCTATCATGACCCACTTCCTCCTTTACTTTTAGGTTCCAACCTTTTTTTCGTTGCTGCTCATGAATTTGGCCACTCGTTGGGACTCTATCATTCCAATGATCCAAATGCTGTGATGTTTCCAGTCTATAGGCAACCAGAACTTGGCCAACAGATTCTCGCTCAGGATGATATCCAAGGAATTCAGCACCTCTATGGTAATTTAAATAATATTTATAGTCTTAAATAATATATTATCAAGCATATGAAATTAACATTAACTGATATGATTTTTCCCCGTTTTTGTAATAAACAGAACATTTCAAAAAATGCAACAAAGCAACCTTAAATCCAAACAACATCAAACTGGGTTTAACAATTTCAGAAATAAAATAAGAATCAGCTCAGTATATTGCTTGTAAACAGCAAATGTTAGGTAGAATCAGCTTCTTTGTGGATTTGTCCACAAAGCAGGCTAAGTTGAAGAAGTCACAAACCTGAGCCCGTAGGACTTGATTAGGTCTATTCAAAACAGGGAAATTGGAGATCTCTCTTTCATAGTGTCTGCATGAGTTGACTTGAAGATAATTAAGAACACCAGTGGGGCATCTTGAAACATTTGCTGTATTGTTCTCTCTCTCTGAATATCTCCATATTTAGTCAAAGACTGCTTTCAGTGTTTGATTTATCAGATCTTCATAATGGATAGTTTCTATCCTGTTACATTCTTTAAACAGTGGGCCATTAGTATTCACTGAGGTTTGGTTCCAGGACTTCCACTCACATCTATTTCAAACCTCTGTGGATACATAAATGCCATTATATACAATGGCAGAGTAAAATGGTCTTCCTTACAAATGACTAAATCAAGATTTGCTCTCTGAAACTTTTGGAAGAGGATATGGAGGGCAAATTGAATATATCGCCAGGGCCTCATCACACTAGTGGAAAAATCCACTTAAATTAAATTTTCTCTAGTATGATGAAGTCATAAATCACCAGTGGGAATCGTGTGGCTCTACAGATGTTGTCGGTCACCAACTCCCAGCACATTAAATAAATACTGGAGAATGCTAAGCCCAACCTCAGTAGCCACATGTTTTCATTGGGATTACCATTCATGTGAATTTACCATTAAGAAATGATTCAATGGAGCTGATCCTATTGAGAGATACAATTTAGGCTGTTTTGCCCGGCACTTTTAAAGTTATAAAGATAATTTGTTAAATTAAACAAGCAAATAAATAAACAAACAAACAAGTTTATATGCAACTAGGTGACTTTGGGAGACTAAGGCCCCTTCTACACCGCCATATAAAATCCAAATTATGTGCTTTGAACCGGATTATTTGGCAGTGCAGACCCATATAATCCAAATCAAAGCAGATAATGTGGTTATCTGCTTTGATAATCTGGAATATATGGCAATGTAAAAGGAGTCTAAGAGTCTACATTGCCATATAATCCAGTTCAAAGTTGATTATCTGGATTTTATACAGCTATGTAGAAGGAGCCTAAGAATTCATTCTCTCCAATAACTCATTTTTGGTCATAACCTTTGGAATAACAATATCCATTTGTGCTACCAAACCAGTAATATGTGACTGGGTGTCAGATTCTTTGAAGTTTCTTTGCCTTTGCTAGACAGAAAATGTACCATATGTCCTTTGTGAACCTTGTCCTGATCATCTTGAGCCTGTCTCATGCCATATTTCCTACACCAGATAACTTTCTAGCACAGATTCTGTCCAGAATGACCTCTCTGATCCTACTAGTCATGGACTTGTGACTCATTTTGCATTATGAAAAAAATAAATACAATCACACAGATTTGTTTAGCTAACATCCTGCATCCTTCATTTATACTATAATTTCAAAATATATTTAGGGAAATATTAATCCAGAATATTCAGACATCTGCGAAGTATCAACATATCATTCAGATCCAGAAGGTGCCTTCCTATTAATTTTATGTTTCTTGTTTTCTTTTAGGTCCATCAACCAACCCATCTCAAGACCCAAAGGGGGATGATGATCCCATTGAACCTATCCGGCCAACCCAAGCTTCATTGCCAACAGCATGTGATCCTCGTTTGATATTTGATGCTGTCACTCCTTTTCGGGGAGAAATGATGTTCTTTAAAGACAAGTAAGTGCCTAATCCTCAATGTCTATAAATCAGATCAGGATCTTCACATCCCTTGTGCCCCATTCTGTGGAGAACAGGGGAAATGTTTGATTAGCCACTTAGCTACCGAGGATTGTCCTTTCTCTATATAATCAGGGGGTGGGGGAATCATTTTGTTCTACAAAAGCAAATGAATATACTTTCCATAGACACATAAAATATAATAAATATATATTTGTTACAGGTACTTCTGGCGAAAGCACCCACAATATCCACAGATTGACTTTAGTTTAATTTCTCAGTTCTGGTCATTTTTACCAACTGGTGTTGATGCTGTATCTGAAAATACTGATAAAGATCAGACATTTCTGTTTAAAGGTAATCTTTTAAAAATATCGTCATGTATGTGGTTATTTTGGTTTTTCAGTACAATTCATTCTGAAACCTGGAAACAGCAACTTAAAAATTACAATAAATTAAAAGAAGATGTTTTGATGGCAAATACTGCTATAGGCCTCAATCCAATATCCCCTTAGTGTAACATAAATATTTGCAGAACATAAATCAAAATAATGCTATGCAATCCTAATGCAGAATAGCAACATTATGAGGCATTGAGTGGCGCATAAGGAATAATCTTTTGCTGCTAAGAGCTGTTTGACAATGGAATATGCTGCCTTGGAAGATGGAGTGATGTTCTCTGGTGATTGGAAGAGACCCCAAAAGCCATCCAGTCCAACCCCTTTCTATCATGCAGGTATACCCAGTCAAAGCACTCCTGGCAGATGGTCATCTAGCATTTATTTAACTATACTCTGGGACAGTTTATTCCACAGTTGAACAACTCTTACCTTCAAGAGATTGTTCCTAATGGACCACTCAATGTGGCCTCACAATATTTTTATTTTACCTTGGGCTGCATAGTTCCTTCTCAGACTTTATCCCATGCTGCTATGTAACTATGATGTAAGTGGAGAAAACAGCAAAATCATGTGGGACAGGAGCTGTCAAATTTGCCTGTGTGGAATTGCTTGAGTGATGTGGAATAAGGAGCATTACTGTGGGTGGTGCCTTACCAAGCACTGATATTTCTCTACTCAAATCCTACTTCCTGAGCCTGCCATGATAATTTTTAAAATTAATATAATTATTCAAAATACCGAAATTTCAAATTATCTTTGTTTTTCCTGTCTGTACTGCTAGCTTTTAAAGTTTTGGACTTATGTAATGGAGAGTACTGAAATTGGAAGGAAAGTATGCCCAGAGTGGTGTCTCTTTAAAATCAGTGCCTCAGTTCTACTCCAGAGCAGCAGGATTGAAGGGAGGGGAAAGTCCAGTATGCCCAGAGTTCTGCCCCCAAGGTCTTCTTTTTTCAAAGATGGAGTGGGCAAGAACTGCACTCACTCGTATGATAAATATGAAAATGAATTGTTTGGGGCAGGCCCGTAGCCAGGATTTCGATTTGGGGGCGGGAGGCTGAGTTTGTTTCGGGGGGGGGGGGGCTGAGTCTGAGTGAAAGAGGGTCTACCCTAGCAAACCTTTTATATCGTTACCCCAATACCCCCATGCATAAGGGATATATTGAGTATGGTGATCAGATCATGATATGAATAAACATTTAACAGGGTTGTTGTAGGTTTTTCCAGGCTATATGGCCATGTTCTGGAGGCAAATTGCCTCCAGAACATGGCCATATAGCCCGGAAAAACCTACAACAACCCAGTGATTCCGGCCATGAAAGCCTTCGACAATACGTTAAACATTTAACAGTTTAAATAATGCACCAGTAAGGCCTTTTCGCGAACCACCATGAGAATTTGGGGGGGGGGGGGGCTGAAGCCCCTCAAGCCCCCCCCCCCCCAGCTACATGTCTGATTTGGGGTGAAAGGGCAAGAAAGAACAACATGTGGCAAGGAATGACAAACAGAACAAAACACTACTGTAATATGATGCATCGTTCCATACCCCCCCCCCCCCCCAAAATTTGGGATAAAGTCCCTAATGTTCAGTTGGAATCTCCTTTCCTGTCATTCGATTCCATTGCTCATTATGCTAGTCTCAGAGGAAGCAAAAAATGAATTTGATCCCTCCTCAATATTTAATCAGGGTTTTCATGTCCCTTCTTAACCTTCTCTTCTCCAGGTGAAACATGCCCAGCTCCCTAACATGACCCCAAACACATGTCTCTCTCTGACTAATGATTCCTTTGTGATTACTTATGTCATTCTGTTGCATTTTAGTGGTTTTGTTTTGTTTTAATTTTACTTGTTGGTTTTTTCAAGTTCTTTGCCCAAAAAACAATTAATCAGATAAGACACACGACAAACCTCAGTTTCCTTTATAGTACCTTTCCTTATTCATTTTCCCTTCAGCAGACCGATGCATTTTGTTTTGTGTTTACGTACTTCAGCCATTTATGGCTGTCAGTTTTAATTCTACTGAAACATCTATTGCTCACATGCTCACCAAGAAATTCACTTAGTAACTAATGTTTGTTCTCCAATTTATTCCCCCCCCCCCCCCGATGCTGCCATTGATAAATCCCAACTAGAATACTTTCTAACTCCCATTTCATTACAGGTAACCAGTTCTGGGCTGTAAGAGGTGAATACAGGCTTCCTGGGTATCCCAAGCGTATCCAAAGCCTAGGTTTTCCAAAAGATGTCAAGAAAATTGATGCAGCATTTTACAATGCTAATGAAAAGCGAACATACTACTTTTCTTCTGATAAATACTGGAGGTATGAAATAATAGCAAAGATGACTTGAAAATTTGTGTTGTTAGGAAGTGTTCCATGCTTATGCTTAAACCTGTTGTTAATAAGAATATTGACAAAGCAAAGCAAAAACGAAACACTCTGGTTCAACCAAGAGAATTAGCAACTTGCATTTTTATAATGTCTATAGGATTGACAGAGTAAAGCCTAGAATATGCTTATATTCATTCTGTCCCTTTAATAGTTGCATAGCAGAGGGAATTTCAGCTGGTGTTGCTTATTATGCATCTATGCCACTCTTCCTAATGCTAGGAATAGACCTGGGTTTCCTCTTGGTTTATGTTGTTGCAAATAATGTAAGAAATGACGTCAGTGGCTCCGTGATCCATGGGTTTAATGTCTGGAGTGTTAGATTATAGAACCACTCACCCCCAAAATGCCACAAAATTGGTTGTTTTGTTTGAAAATTTATTCCTTCTTTAGGTATGACGAAGTTACCCAAACCCTGGAAAAGAAACCGAGAAGGATAAGAGATGACTTCCCGGGTATTGATGGGAAGATTGATGCTGTCTTTCAACATAACGGTAACTAACTAACCTTTTCCCCCATGAGGAAATAAAGGAATTCTAGACATTTGATGATCTTGAAAAATGAACAAAATGAGGAAAATTCTTCCAGTGATCTGGATCAAAGTGCCCAATGCTTCCTGATTTATTAATTTACAAAAAAGGATAAAAACTCCACTGAGAGATGTTGAAAAGTAATCAAAATGTTTCAACTTATGTCAGGTTGTTTGCACAACTGAGACTGCTGACTGTATTTAACACTGGGAAGACGTTCTCATGGTGACCCATAAAACTGAGACAATCTGTTAACAGACATGTTCCCAGTTCTCTATTCCTTTGGGGGCATTATCCCTAGCAGTTATACCAATGTTAGAGGGAACATTGCTGAACATACCTGCTTCACTGTCGCAATCTCTGGACCCATCCATTTAATTCTTATCTTCCTGAGTTGCACAGGAAACTGTGAAATACACATACAGCTCATGTAGACCTACACAAAAATCTGGAGTCAGTCCAGAGCAGAAATGTCTCAGATTGGCCCCAGATGCTGCAGATCTATTCAGATCTGGAGTCAAGAAGGTGGATCCCAGATAGAATCACGCCAGAGCTTATTGCTCCCCAATCAATGAAATAACGAGTCAACACAACAATGCAGGTTAAACTATGGGCAACTTTGATGAAATGTTACCTATCAGTCTCTAAGTGAACTGCCAACCAATTTAAAGGCATGAACTTGGTGTGTATATGAAATGAGGCAGTGGCTATCCAAGACCTACTTCTCATCTATCAAGAGCGAGACACCATGGTCCCCGGCTATAACCAACTGTTGATTCTAGGGTGACCACTCAAGGGAAATGGATGGATAAGTCCATCCCAATTCCAGAGGATATTGAGACTGCAATGCTCTCCAATCAAGGCCATTATTGTTCACCCTCACCTTGCTTCTTTTAGCCACAGGTGAGGGTTCCCATTCATGGCCCACAACATAAAAGAGTATCTCAGGTGCACACTGAGATGTAAACCTATCCCCATTTTTCTGCATGATAACCTATTTAAAGCCCACTCACTCAAGTAGCTTGAACAGTGGACTGAACAGTGTAGGGTAGGCAAAAATGCCCCCTAGAACATGGTGGGGAGGGATTTCCTACTCGGCCCCAATGGCAACCCTTAAGGTACACTGTTAAAGGGTGGGAGAGTGGGTCAAAGATCACACCAGAATGGAGAGCAGGTTGGGCATTTGGAGCTACGCCGACCCCGCCTCTTTAAAGTCCCGGTCAGGACTATTTTCCAAGCTCTCCCTTCACTGGAAGGGAGCAAAGCACCTTCCTCGTCGTCACTTTGAAGGTGGGGAGAAGCAATTATGTCCAGCTGAGCTGTCATCCATGCTGTATTTCTTACAAAGTGTATATACTTTACTCTTTTAACTTTACTTTGTTTCTTTTTTTTCCCTTTCTAGGCTTATTGTACTTCTTCAGGGGAACAAACCAATATGAGTTTGACCCAAACACCAGTAGAGTTAGACAAATCAAAAAGGCCAACAGCTGGTTTTCATGCTGAGAAGATTAAACCTCTGGAAATATGGAGAACTTTGTTGTAAAATAACCACTATTGAATGCTCAACACTATCACTGGTCCTCTGTAAATGGCCCCCTATTAGGCTGTGAGATCTAATGCTGGTTGTTATTTTTATATATTTTGTATTTTTAATGTTCATAAGCCAAGTTGGACTATATACTTAGCTAATGTTTAGTAGTAGTTCTCCTGCAGTTGATTGAAAACAAACTTTTCTCATCTATTATATCTTGCAAATTTGCTTATCTTGTCTTGTGACCAGTTACTGCAGAATTAATGCTGTTTGACACCACTTCACTTGACATGGCTAAAGACCTTGCAAAACTACAACCCCCAAAATTCCATAGCATTGTGCCATGGCAGTTAAAGTGATATCAAACTGCACTAAATCTACACAGTATAGATGCACCCTAAACAGTAAGCATGGGTTTGGTTTCCGAATCGAATTTATCAGGTGTGCAATTCTGAAAAGAATGAAATGCTGATGAAGAGAATGCCATCAAGATCTAAATACAATCTGTGTAATTTGCCTCGATGACCTTATTTTTATCTTAGGGAAAAGTTTTCATGTAGTGGGTATAGCTTACTCTTAAGCAAACATGTTAATAAAGAGGTGCCTCAAAAGTTTCAAAGATAATGAATTAAAGAAATTACAAAATGCTTCATGCAGGCATTTCAAAGTTAGAGTGAGCTTTGGAGATGAACAAAAAAAGTTCCTATACCAGGAATAAAAGTTTCTGTTTGCTTCTCAGTACTTTATTCAAACCCAATTGGTTGGATGTGAAACATCCTATGAGGTATTATGTGTCCAATGTTTCCAAGAAAGGTCCATTACTTTCAATAGGATTCTGTGAGTCATTGTGGTTTGAGTGTTTGACTGTTGAATGATGGCTCTGAAGATCAGGATATAAGTTCTCACTTTGCCATGAAACCTACTAGGTGGCTTTGGGCAAAACATACTCTCTCAGCCTCAAAAGAAGGTAATTCAAACGTCTTCCAAACAAATTTTACCAAGAAAATCCTGTGATAGGTTCACTTTACAGTCTCCGTCCATCTGAAACATCTTTAAGGCAAATAACAGCAACTACCAATGCTAAACATAACCTTTTAACACATCAGCATCAATGCTGAATCTGTGAACTTTGTGTTTAAAATATTTCTTATATTATTATAACATTTCTCCATATGCTAATCATGAGTAATTTATTGTATATTGTAGAGTCAATCAGTATGATTTTTCACAGATATTTGTTTGAATTTGTATTGTTCTCATTGTATGAATGTTACATTGCCATCAGTGATAACTTGTCATGTTGACAATAAATAAAATAATGTTTCTTGAATTTATCATTAGTTTTCTTGTACTTCTTATGTGACCAGTGGTGACCTAAAATACTTTGAACCTAAAAGATAGACCTCAAATATAAATAGAGCTCTCCCCCCCACCTCCCCAAGGGAAAAAAGAACAGCTGCACATCTTCTAATTTTCAATATACTGCTAAGTGCCCACCATCTGGAAGCATCTGAAAATGGGCTAAAAACTATTGCCATATATATAAGAATATGTTATTGTAGGTTTTTCAGGCTATATGGCCATGTTCTAGAAGCATTCTCTCCTGATGTTTCACCTGCATCTATGACAGGCATCCTCAGAGGTGGTGAGGTCCTCTCAACCTCTAAGGATACCTGCCATAGATGCAGGCAAAACATCAGGAGAGAATGCTTCTAGAACATGGCCATATAGCCCGAAAAACCTACAACAACCCAGTGATTCCGGCCAGAAAAACCTTCGACAATATATAAGAATAGTTTCTGTGTCTCTTGGGCCTTTTGTAGCAAGTCAATATGTGCATTTCAATTCAACCTGAACAGCTCATAGTCTTCCAGTACATTCAACTTCTATTCATTGAACGTTTTCAAAAACAGAACAGCCTGCAGATTGTGTAACCAGAAAAAGCTACCCGGGTTATTTGGTATAACATACGTCTTAACGTTATCTATAATATTTTGCTACTGTTTTCTGTAGTGATGAGAAATGGTTTTCTCATACTTCATAAACAAATATTTTGACCCATTAAGCTTGGATAAAACCCCAGCACATTTGTTCCAGAAAGATGTCCTGCTTTCAGCTTACAGTTCCAGGCAATGATTTATTGACCACTTCCGTGCTTGAAGTCATCCAGCACAGAGTTGTTTCTCCCTAGTAAGCAATGTAAAATCCTGGGGTCTTTCCAGACACACAACAGCATCCTGCATTCAGCTTAGTATTTGTCAGTGATGGCTGTGAAAATAATCAAACACAGGTGTTGGTTCTGACTTTATTAATACTGTGGAAATGAATGCTAGAAAATGACCACAATATCATTTAACTTATTGCACTCTTCCTTTTTATAAAGAATGAAAATAAATACACTTCTAAACAGCTTAAATGAGAAAGATAGAAATTAGCAACCAGTTTAAAGAGGTACTGATAGTTTATAAATATTTAGAAATTCTTGTGGACTAGTTCAACTGAAAACATACCATTCAGTTTACAACTGAACCGTGCTTTCTCAATCTCAGTTCAGTGGAGTGAACTGTGCCCATTAGATATTATCACATTTATTTATTTTATTTATTTACCACATTTTTATTCCGCTCTTTTTAACCCAAAGGCAACTCAGGTCAGCACAATTAAATGCCACATCCAAATGGTCTGTTTCCTCAAGAAACAAATATTTGGCATGTCTTTAGGCACTGCACCCAATGTGCCGATCACCACTGGGACCACCTTGGCTGGTTTGTGCCAGAGTTTTTGCATTTCGATCTTTAAATCCTCATATCGTGTCAGCTTTTCCAGTTGTTTCTCTACAATCCTGCTGTTACCTGGGATTGTGACATCAATGATTCATTCTTTGTTTTTTAACACAATTGTGATGTCAGGAGTATTATGCTCCAAAACTCCGGAAGTCCAGAGGAGTATTATGCTCCAAACTCCGGAAGTCCCAGAGGAGTTTGGCGTGTTCATTTTCTGTAACTCTTTCTGCTTGTGATCACACCAGTTCTTTGTTGCAGGCCGATGGTATTTGTGGCACAAGTTCCAATTAATCATCTGAGCAACGGTGTTATGCCTCTGCTTGTAGTCTGTCTGCGTGATCTTCTTGCAACAGCTGAGGATGTGATCTATTGTTTCATCTGCTTCCTTGCAGAGTCTGTATCTGGGATCTGTTGTCAACTTTTCAATTCTGGCTTTGATGGCATTGGTTCTCATGCTTTGTTCTTGGGCTGCCAGAATCAGGCCCTCCGTCTCCTTTTTCAGAGTTCCATTTGTGAGCCACAGCCATGTTCTTTCTTTGTCAATTTGGCTCTCAGTTTTTGCCAGAAACTGTCCATGGAGTGCTTTCTTTTGCCATTTTTCTCTTCTGCTCTGGATTGTGTTTTTACGGTGTTCCCTCTTAGTCTTTTGCACTTTAAGCAGTTTACTACTATTGACTTCCCTCAATGTTGGTTCTTGACTGCCTTTCAGATAATCTGCCAGTGCATGCTTCTCTTCTTCTACCATTTGTTTCACTTGCAGAAGCCCTCTGCCTCCTGATTTTCTGGGCAGGTAAAGTCTGTTGACATCACTATGCGGGTGTAATGCATAGTGGATTGTCATTAGTTTTCTTGTTTTTCTGTCCAGATCATCCAGCTCTGCTTGTATCCAGTTCACAATTCCAGTCATGTACCTGATGACGGGGATGGCCCAGGTGTTGATAGCCTTGATCGTATCTCTGCCATTTAATTTGCTCTTCAAAAACTTTCTGACTCTTTGGATATATTCTTTGCTGACCACATTTTTCACTTGCCCATGCTTGATGTTGTCCAACTGTAGTATGCCCAGATATTATAGGCTTCAGGCTGATTTCACTTTATGGTTTGTCCGTTTGGCATCTCTATGCCCTCGCTTTGTGTAATTTTCCCTTTTTTTAATGCCACTGTGGCACATTTGTCTAGGCTGAACTCCATACTGATGTTAGTGCTGAAGATTCTGACTGTGTTGGTCAGTGCCTCGATTTCAGTTTCTGATTTTCTGTAATGCTTTATTATTATTATTTTCTCTCCCTTGACGGGGGCTCAATGCCCTATCATGGATTCTTCCATATCCTTCTTTACAACTAATTTTGAAATCTAGCCTCAGCCTCTCTGAACTTATCTGAGTCATATGTTATAAGGACCAAACTTTCCCAAGACACTGGGATACATCATACTGACATCTTAATGCCCTGTAAATATGTGAAATATATATTTTAGTGTTCATTTGTCACTTCCCATTCTATTTTTCTTGGCTTATAAGAATACAAGGAAGACAATCAAGTTTCCTTGAATTCTTTTTTAAAAGTCTGCACAGGGAATACAGAGAAAAAAATATATAAGGACAAAAAATTGTCCACACAATAAAGAACCATCAGTACAAAAAGATTTTGGATAATACAACTATAAATAAGACTCTTTAAGGTGAGTTGGGGCAACTGGGGATACATATCCCATAAACTATTAGAAAGCCATCAGATTTCTGAATGCAGTGTTTTCACTTCTACATGTCTCCAAACAGCCTTTCCTTCATTAACCAAAAGAAATATGTTCTGCCTCATCTGTATAGTAAATCAGAATGCTGGCAGAAGTAGGCAACACTTGTTTCATATTTTAAAACCACCAAATTGCTTCTGATATTTCTTAGAAGATGTTTAGAGAAAGTCAGTCATCATGTTGCCATCTAGAGTTCTAATCTGGGCATGGTGGTATGTCAACTAGTTCTGGGTGGAGTTACACTCCCCCTGAAAGACTGTGTTTGCAGCTTGGGAGTGCTGTTGGATCCAAATGTCAGCAACATTCAGGAATGCTTACGATCAACTTCAGCTGATATGCCAGCTGTGCCCCTTCCTAGATTTGGAGGGCCTAAAGTTGGTACTCAAATTGGTTACAGGAACATCCAGGAATGAGCATATTACACCTATCTGAAAGTCATTCCACTGGCTGCCAATTAATTTCTGGGCAAAGTACAAACTGTTTATTTTGACCTTTAATGCTATACATCAGGGGTCCTCAAACTAAGGCCTGGGGGCCGGATACAGCCCTCCAAAGTCATTTACCCGGCCCTCACTCAGGGTCAACCTAAGTCTGAAACAACTTGAAAGCACACGACAACAACAACAATCCTATCTCATCAGCCAAAAGTAGGTCCACATTGAAATACTAGTAAGTTTATATTTGTTAAAATTGTTCTTCATTTTAATTATTGTATCGTTGTTAACTGTTTTTTGCTCCAGAAATAAGATATGTGCAGTGTGCATAGGAATTCATTAACTTTGTTTTTCAAATTATAATCCGGCCCTCCAACATTTTGAGGGACTATGACCTGGCCCTCTGTTTAAAAAGTTTGAGGACCCCTGCTATACATGGTTTGTGTCCAGGACATTACAGGTTTTTTCCATACAATCCACCCTTCACACTTAGGTCCTCTGGCAAGAGTCTAATCCAGACTGCAAGAACCTGACTGGCAACATTCACCCAGAGGACCTTTTCATAAACCAAATAAGAAAACATAAGAATGTGGACAATTTCAACAGAAAGGAAGAAACCATGAAAATGAACAAAATCTGGCTACCAGTATTAAAAAACTCAAAAACTACAACAGCAAAACAACAGAGAGGAAACAAACAGGCACATAAAATAACTCTCAACAAAAGATTCCCCCCAGGCACTTCCAAGCCATTGAATGCTAATCAAGGTGATTGGCTGAAACATTCACAGCTAGCCCCAGCAGACAAAAGTCCTTTGTCTCACCCTGGTCATTCCACAGATATATAAGCCCATTTTTCCTACTTCCAACAGACCTCACTACCTCTGAGGATGCTTACCATAGATGGAGGCGAAATGTCAGGAGAAAAATTGCCTCCAGAACATGGCCATATAGCCCGGAAAAACCTACAACAACCCAAATAAGAATTTGCTAGAAAATGGAGACTGGCCTTTGAGTATGTAAAAAAGAAGACAAAAATAAATTTTGAAATAGTCGAACAGAGGATTTATTAGTGTAATGATAAGGGCAGATTTTTGTTAGATGCTAGTTTCATATGGTATGATGTCAGAAGTTCACGAGTGGGAATGGGGGGAAGAGGGACAGGGGAAATAATATTTGTATTTTGATGGTTGAATCTCAAAAAATGTATGTTGCTTTTTCTCATATATCACAATAAAAAATATACAAGAAACCATACCCAGACATAAATTGCATATAACACCTATGTTATATCAAAATAGAACGTTAACGACTTTTCTCAAATTCTGCAAGACTCTTCTGGAAACTTAGAAATAAAAAAAATGTATTGAGCAGTGGTGAGGCTTGGTTTTTTGCTGATCTGGAGACTAGGACATAGAGCAATTGATTCAAATTGCAAAAAAAAAAAAAGTTCCCACCTAAACGTGAGGAAGAACTTCCTGATGGTAGGAGCTGTTCAAATATGGAATACACTGTCTTTGTGTATACTAGTTTCCTTCATGGGAGATCTTTAAACTGAGGCTGAATAGCCATCTCTTGGGTTTGCTTTGATTCTATATTCCTGCATGGCAGGGGGTTGTATTGTAAGCCCTTTGTGGTCTCCTCCATCCCTATGATTCTATGATTCATGGAGGAAATATTGTTCATCACTTCATCTGAATCATTTAAGATTTGACCTTCTAGGAAGAAGTCTGTTTTTGTGTGTGTGTAAAGAATGGAGCAATGGTACTTCAAACAGCCTAAAAAACACCAAGGAAATAGTTAAAATTTGTGTGTGTGTAATGTGTGTTTGACATTTGATGGTACATACACACACAAGTGTGAAGTGTGATGCCATATTACCAAATATTGATTTCTTTACATGGAATCAAACCCAAATGAGATAAACTAGGAACCAATTTTACAAAGCAACAATCTTTAATAAATCCTGATGTTTACATTTTGTGACATTAGATGGCACACTGCTGTAAGTCAAATTCTTTATTTTTTTATAATTTTGACACATTTGTAGATCTTTGCACAGACTTGAAAGGGAGCACAAGAGAAGAACCATCTTGAATCAGAAGAAATAATAATAACAAAACTTTATTTATACCCCGCCACCATCTCCCCAAGGGACTCAGAGCGGCTTACACGAGGCCAAGCCCAACAACACATCAAAACCAACAGCAATAATAAAATAACAAGCAATAAACAAAATAAACAACACAATTAATATAACTCACAAGTAGACAATAACACACAAGAATTTAAAAACCTATGGCTGGGCCAAATGTAATAGTTAAAACTTTAAAAATAAATGCTGGACATGAACAGAGGATGTATCTATTTGGAGGGTTTTACATCAAAAGTAAAGAGCAACCCAACGGGTAATTAAAGTGCTTCTCAGAGTATTTGCAGGGGATTGTTTCCTTTATTCAGGGAAGGCACACTGGAACAGCCACGTTTTCAGGCTCCTCCTAAAGATTGCCAATGTGGAGGCTTGTCTGATATCCTTGGAAAGTGAGTTCCAGAATCGAGGGGCAACCATGGAGAAGGCCCTCTCCCTCGTCCCCACCAATCGCACCTGCGAGGGAGGTGGGAGCGAGAGCAGGGCCTCCCCAGATGAACGAAGAGATCGTGTGGGTTCGTACACAGAAATGCGGTCTCGCAGGTAGGCGGGTCCCAAACCGTTCAGGGTTTTGTAGGTCAGAACCTGCACCTTGAATTGGGATCGGAAAATGAATGGCAGCCAGTGGAGCTCCTTAAACAGACCCATTTGTTCCCATAGGAACCAACTGTATGCCTTGCAGGAAGTCCCCAAATAGGATATAAACTTCTCCCTTGTTGTCATGCTGGAAGGGGCAAACAACCATCGTGACTAATACTTGGTGATGGAGTTCTCCATGAATGTGTCAAATTCCCTTTTTAAGGGAACCCTTTGAACCATTGACAACCACATCTGGTGTTGTAATATCCTATACATCGATGATGTACTATATGAATAAGTTTTTCCTTAAGTCTGTTGCAAATCTCCATTCATGTATATATGAATACATGACAATTTCGTATTAAATAAGGCTCCTTCCTGTCTGGTCATTTGAACTTTTATGAGAAAGAACATTTTATGAGAAATATCATTCAATTGCCAAAAATAGGAGATATATGCAGAATTACAGAACATCTCCCAACAACTCAGACAGCACAGCCAAACTTTCCAACACACAGTCCAAAATCAGTGACAAAAAGAAAGGAAAGACAAGAAAAATGGGTCATGGAATGGGACCCTGATGTCAGTATGATGGCAAAGCATCACAGCAAAAGGAATGAAAATGACCATAGAAAGACATTTTAGAATAACAGTTGTTTTTCCAAATGGACATCCTGGTTTTTGGGAACCCAGTTGAAACTTGGAGGATTCGTAATCTGTCAGGATTGAATGTGATGGAGAATCTTCAGCTCATGAACCTGTTGAATGGAAGAATGGACAACCAGTAACAATTTGTCTAAAAATGAGTTCCAATAATGGGGTTATTATTAGAAACACAACGAGTCCACAGAAAACACTCCGCTGGCTGTTGTATTGGATCACACGTCAGACATTTCCCAAGTGTCTAGGACTGTGTGATATATAGGCGAATAATGCATGCAGATCCCAGTAAGGTGGCCTTCTGCAGCTGGCAGATGGTAATTTTGTCAGCGCCGATTGTGTTTAAGTGCAGGCCAAGGTCTTTAGGCACTGCACCCAGTGTGCCGATCACCTAGACTGGCTTATGCCAGAGTCTTTGCAGTTCGATCTTTAAATCTTCATATCGTGTCAGTTTTTCCAGTTGTTTCTCTTCAATCCTGCTGTCACCTGGGATTGCAACATCAACAATCCATACTTTGTGTTTTAACACAATTGTGAGGTCAGGAGTATTGTGCTCCAAAACTCTGTCTGTCTGAATTCGGAATAATAATAATAATAATAATAATAATAATAATAATAATTTCATTTTTATCCAGCCTTTCTCCCATGGGTGGGGCTCAAAGTGGAAGTAGAGAAGCTGATGGGGTAACTTTCTCTGGTGACTTCAATAACTATGAATGTATCAGCGCTATAAGGATCTTAACTGCCATGGCTCGCTGCTATGAAATCTTGGGAGTTATAGGTGATGAAGCACCAGTACCCTTTAGCAGAACAGGATAAAGATCTTGGAAAATGACAATTTCTGTGATTTCATAGCATTGAGTTATGGCAGTTAAAGTGGTGTCCAATTGCATTAATTCTACAGTGTAGGTGCATTCAAAGAAAAAGGAGAGGATCACCTATAAAGACCTATAAAATGAGTTTCAGTGCCTCTGAGAAAGAAAGTAACTGCAGTCCTAGTAGTGAAAGGTGTTCTGGAAATAATTCCAAATGGGCTGCCGAAGCATCTAGGTGAAATCACTGCAGACAGCAACCACCGAGTTTTACAAGCAAAAGGTTGACAGATTGATTTATGGCAATCGTCATATCACTCAGAGAGAATTTTCAAGCATAAATGGCATTTCACAACAATGTGTGGGTCACATTATTGCTTTGCTTGGTTATCAGAAGATCTGTGCATGATGGGTACCTAGCATGTTGATGCCTGAAATTAAAGTGCACAGACTTGAAACTTCAGAGACTGGATCTTACCACCGTACGACATCCTCCATACAGTCCAGATTTAGCACCATTTGACTTCCATCTGTTCCTGATAATGAAAGAAGATCTGTGGGGACATCATTATGCTTCTGATGAAGATGTTGAGAGAACTGTGAGATTCTGGTTCCGGAAACAGAGTGTCGACTTCTTCTGTAATGGCTTCAGAAAACTTGTTCATCGTTGGCAGAAATGTATCCAATTATCTGGTGATTATGTGGAAAAGTGAAGAGTGGTAGTTAAAGAGCACATTTTAAGGATTATTTCTGCATTTGATTTATTAAAATATCCCCATCCAAACCCAAGTAACAAAGGTGGAGGCATTACTTTTCATTCAACCCTCGTAATATCCCATGTTGGCACAAGGGCAGCATAATAAGATTGGTCCACCAACAGGCTTCTGGACAAAACATTTGCAAAAATGAGTATCATTTCAGCTCATCTGAGCTCCAGTAGAATGTCCCATATATCAAGTGCAAACTTGAGTCCCTGTGCATGGGAACAAAATTAAGGGAAGAGATTTGATTATTGCAGCATGTTGGGACATTGTGTAAAACTTCTTCCTTTTTTAAAGTGGTTGTGAAAATGGACATTCTATGACTCTTACTCAATGATGAGCCTATCTCTGCTTGCTAATCAGAGGATATTGAACCCTATGAGTCAGAGAAGCCACCAGCGGCTATATAAGCAGAAGATGAACAGAACACAAGTATCCCAAAACAGAAGAAATAATAAACATCGTAGAGGAAGGAAGACACTGCTGGAATTGGCAGAATGAAGTGCCTTCTAGTTCTGCTCTTCAGCTGTGTATCCACGTTTGCTGCACCAGTGGATCTAGACAGACAGGATACAGACATGAATATTGTTAAGGTAAGAAACTCACCCTGAATTGCCAAAACACTTATTAAATGAAAATGCACTTTTTGTTTCTTTCTCTCTTTTTGCCACATAAAATGTTCTTTTCAAGGCCAGCGCTATGACTCCCAAGAAGCTCCGATAATTAGTTCCTCCTTATCCTTAATTTATTCATTATTGCATGTCCTAATTGGAGTAGATTTATTAAATCACTGTGATTTAGGTAAATGTTGACAATTCAATCATCAAGACACTGGGTTGTTTATAGTTAGAACTAATAATTAAAGTTTTTAGTTGTACCCCACATTTCTTCAAATTACTTGCACATTTTCCTCTATTCATTCCCATTAAAGGTTCTAGGAACTTATTTGCATATCAATTTGAAAATATTTCTTCAGTTTAATGGATTTAATACTCTTTTTCGGCATAATAGGCTTCTAAGATTTTGATTTGGCATTTATGTGTAATATTATTGTAAGGTGCATAAAATAGTGAGACTTTGGGGAACACAAAAAGCTATTAGAGTTAACCCTCCATATCTATGGATTCTTCACCTATGGATTCCACCATCCATGGCTGGGGAAAAGTCCTTTTTAAACTTGTGTTTATTTTTTGAATATATGTTTTTATGCTGTTTTGTTTGGCTTCAAACATTTTACATTTTATTTTGAATACTTTTTAATTGATAGTTTTTGGGCACCACCATTGATCCCACTCTGGGTGAAAGACAAATGCACCAACAACTTTGCCATCAGAAATATTTTAAAGGCATATTCAAAGGCCTAAACATGTAGGAGCCCCCAGTGACACAATGGGTTAAACCTGTGTGCCAGCAGGACTGCTGACCAAAAAGTTAGTGGTTGGAATCTGGGGAGTGGGTGAGCTCCCATCTGTCAGCTCCAGCTTCCCATGTGGGGGCTTGAGAGAAGCCTCTCACAGGATGGTAAAACATCTGGGTGACCCCTGGGCCATGTCCTTGCAGACAGCCAATTCTCTCACACCAGAAGCCACTTGCAGTTTCTCAAGTTGCTCCTGACACAAAAAAAAATGTTAGTCTGCAGAAATCTTGCAGCACGTTCTAAAGAAGTTTGTAATATAAGCTTTTGTAGACTAACTCTACTTCATCAGATGATTTCAGTCTGGTAAGGAGAGACAGGATCCTAGATATATTGAATTAATACTTAAGTTTTTTTTGTTAATATAACCTAAAAGTATAGTTTGTTTTTATAACGTGTGTTCCTCTCTTTCAGAATTATTTAAATAATTATTACACCACTGAAAATGAGGCCATCGCACCATTCTATTATGATGACAATGTCACTTTGACTGAAAAGCTCAAGAAAATGCAGCAATTTTTCCGTCTGAAAGTGACTGGGAAACCTGACAATGAAACTATGGCAGTAATGAAGAAAGCCAGGTGTGGGGTTCCAGACTTTGGAGGCTTTGTCCTCACTGATGGGAATCCCAAGTGGAAAAAGAACAATCTCACATATAGGTAAAGGTGGATTATTTTCATGAAGTAGAGGTTTACATTACAATAGGAAAAATCATTTTAATTTTCAATGTATGTCAGTGGACCAACTGTTAGTCCCAATGAGAAGACATCCATTTGTGGACTCAAATGTCTGTGGGACCATGAAGGAGTTATCCAAGGTTCTGAATTTATTTTGAAGATAAGGTCAGCAGCTTAGATTGCTAAAATCCTAAGCAAATATGCTTTCCTGTTAACACTGAAACCTCCAGGTTCCTTTATAGATTTCATTGACTCAGTTGGTCTATTCTAATTAGTACAGTGAGATTCTCATATCCTTGGGAGATATATTCCAGTTCACTACAATTATCTGAAAGCATGAAACATCAAATTATCTGACTTTCAGCTTCAGCATAGAGTCACACTGGAGGACCTATAATTTCTACAGAAGTATCCTCTCTAAGAACTTGCTAGGTCCTCCAGAGTGACTCTATGGTAACTTCCTGTGAAATGTCCTGCTGGAAGAGATTCAACAGCTAAGTCAGCTGCCAGAATTCAAGATACCACTGAAGACCTATCTCATCCGGTAGGCTTAACCAGATGGGGCTGCCTCCCACCCACTCTAAAAATAGAAGGCAAATGCATTGTGTCATGTATTGTATCATCTGATGTGTTTATGATGGAATCAGTGGCACTCAAAAAGGTTATTCCCTCCCTCCACAAAATGACCGTGCCGTCCAGTGGTCGATCCAACTATTTCTCAGCAAAGACCACCTCTGGTGATTTGGAAGCACAGGGATACTTCTCTCGTTGTGCTTCAGTTGCCTTCATTTCTAGAAGAAGAGGGATCAATACCATTCTCCTCCTCTTTCTAAGCAGTATCTTGGGCTCATCATAGTTTTATTCATATTTTCTATTACAGGATTGTGAATTACACACCAGATATGCATCAATCTGATGTGAACAAAGCAATAGAAAAAGCCTTTGAAGTATGGAGCAAAGCCTCACCCCTGACTTTCAAAAGACTTTATGATGGCATAGCTGATATAATGATGTCTTTCGAAATACGAGGTAACTCACTCAAAAAAGTCAAAATATCAAATACTGAAGAACATTGAAAATTTTTTTAAGGAACTAACTATTAGGAACCTCTCATAACAAGAAACCTAGATGAGCTATAGTCTTTGTAGTTCAGGGCTCATTTGGCACTATAAATGCATGTGGGTCTTTTGTACAGAAAATAGTATTTTCTCTGCAAGACAGAAAGTTTTCTGGACCAAAAACACCCTACATTTTTGTTATATTCTGCAAAGAAAATGTCTTCTTTTTTTGTCAAAATTGCAATTTTTGTACAGAATAAGTGCCAATCAGTTTTGAAAATGTGTGTAATTTTGATGACTTTCTCACAGTAAGAACAAATTTTTGCTTGTCTGCAAGCATGAAATTTATGAAGATAGAGCTCAAGAGCAAAGGTACCTTTTGCATTTTCTAAGCAAAGGTTGAAAACATGATTGAACTCATTCACTTTTCTATATTTAGACCACAGAGACAATTCTCCTTTTGATGGTCCTAATGGGGTGCTGGCACATGCCTTTCAGCCAGGAGACAATATTGGTGGAGATGTCCATTTTGACGATGATGAAATTTGGACCACTCAAGGTTCACGAGGTATGCTTTGCTAATTCTTAAGCAGAAAACAGGCAGAACTGGAACCCAACTTCTGGGTCCCTCTAATTATGTACTTGTGGCTACTGATGAGTATTAAGTGAAAATTGGCCCCAATTTGTGGCATAGTTGTACTGCTTTAGGCCCCTTTCACACGACATAATTGCCGAGTTGTGATTCCACTTAAAATATAATCACTGATTCCTATGGAAAACTGGGATTGGAAGTTTATAGCACATACATTTAGATGTCTCTAACAGATTCCACAGGATATAATTATTGCCAGTAAAATGGAATCGTATTGTTATAACCATGTAACGTAAAAAAAGGTTTGAACTGTGATTCGCAAGAGCATATGAAAGTAGCAGATTTTGGTTTAATATTTGCCTTTGTGTTCCAAATTGAAACCTAAATACCTTTTCTATGGGTTTTTTTCCAGGATACAGCCTTTTTCTTGTTGCTGCCCATGAGCTTGGGCATTCTCTTGGCCTGTCTCATTCCACTGACCCTGGGGCATTGATGTACCCCACCTACTCTTACACAGCACCTAATTTATTTAGGCTTCCACAGGATGATATCAATGGCATCCAAGCCATCTATGGTATGTCTAATGGGGGGGGGGGGCATGAAGCATCTGTCTGAAGGAAGGAATATTCTTTTGCCATTTGTGGTTTCACATCTGATAAAATATGCCAACTTTAGAAAACCTTGAGGTTCCATATTTGATTGCTTTACAATGCCCAAATGATGCATGGTTTTGTCCAATTCTTCTTCCTTTTAGGTAAAACAAATAACCAAGTCCAACCAACAGGACCCACAACACCAACAGCTTGTGACCCCAGGACCACTTTTGATGCTGTTGCCACCTTACGTGGAGAAATGATGTTCTTTAAGGGCAGGTAAATTATTCACTAAAAACAATGAAAACAACTATGAGATTTGAATTGCAAAATGGTTTCAAATGGGAATGTCACCTGATTTAGGCTTGATGCTCAATGGGGTCATAGTCAGCTGGTTTGCAGGCTGCAATTAAGTGCTTTTATGCTATGACTTTCCTTACAGAGGAAAACCGTAGCGTTTCCTCTGTAAAGCCTACCCAATGTCCGCAGTGGCTGAGAATGAGGAGCGCTGTAGTTCATCTCCTCTGGAGGGTACAAGATTAAAGAAGATTGATCTCTAATTACTGTCAACAGTTCTTCAGGGTGAGGAAATGTGTTTCCAAGATCTACCTTAAGATGTCAGAAACAGATTGACATCATCAATGGATATGGTGTCCTTTCTGTACCTTTCTGATGAAAAACTGGACATCTGTCATTAAATCAATCTTTCCTCTTGAGATCACATGCTATTTCCTTTGCCTAATATTTACAAAATATGCTAAACCTTCTGACATGACCCTTACATTTTAAAATTAGGCATTTCTGGCGTAAACACCCTCAGCTGGACGTAGAACTATTTTTCATTGCCCTCTTCTGGCCAAGTCTGCCGACTCGTATTGATGCTGCCTATGAAAATTATGAAAAAGACCAGCTGGTTCTTTTTAGAGGTGAGTGAAACTTCTCATTTCCATTTCTTCCTCAAATCCCTGGAACTACTTTATGCAACAGAACAAGCAATAAGCAATTTGGCTAGTACTTCAAAAAATGGCACACATATAGTAGCAATATCCGCGTTGTCCTTCCTCTCTTTGAGACGAATAACTTTGCAAGACACATGCAATTGAAAACACTGTAACAAAAAAAGTATGTCAAAAGACTTTAAATTGATTTTTATTTTCATTTACTTTCTCCACAGGAAACCAATACTGGGTTCTAAATGGATATGACATCCAACCTGGATACCCCAAAAGAATCTACCGTCTGGGCTTCCCCAAAACTGTGAAGAAAATTGATGCTGCATTTAGTGATCCAGAATCAGGGAAAACATATTTCTTTGCTGGTAAACAGTATTGGAGGTATGGCAGAATGTTCTGCAGTTTAGTCCATAATTTTGTTAGTTACTTTACCTTCAGGAGAGAACAACTGACTTTTTGTCAGCGGCATATATTAGAAATTTCTTAAAATATTACAGCTATTTCTTTGGACATCATTTGAGTCCCCAATTGGGAGAAAATGATCTATATGAATTCAATAGACAGACAAACAGATACTTGCCATGTGTCCATTACATTTAGTCATTGGGAGCTTTTACCCTTTTATCACGATCCTCTTGTATCACCATTCCAGAGCTTAGAAATGAGTGTTTTAGAAGTTATTTGCTACTTTGGTCATTCCCAAGCCATTTAAAGTCATTAGCTAACAATTGCAGTACAATTGCAGTACATTAGCTAACAATTGCAGTACATTAGCTAACAATTGCAGTAACTACCTTTCCTTTTATATTTGTGGGCATTTAAAAAAAAAACCAGGAGAATATCATAAATATTTACTCACCCAGGCATGTAGCCGGGGGTGGGGTGGGGTGGGGGCTTGAGGGGCTTCAGCTCCCCCCCCCCCCCAAATTCTCATGGTGGTTCACGAAAAGGCCTTACTGGTGCATTATTTAAAATGTTATGTTTAATCATATCATGATCTGATCACCATACTCAATATATCCCATATGCATGGGGGTATTGGAGTAATGATACAAAAGGTTTGCTAGGGTAGACCCTCTTTCACTCAGACTCAACCCCCCCCCCGAAACTCAGCCCCCCCCCGAAACCCCCCCTGAAAAAAATTCAGCCCCCCTCCCCGAATCGAAATCCTAACTACGGGCCTGTACTCACCCATCATACTTAAAAATCACCTGGGATACTGTCTTTAGAGAAAAACAGGGTTTCATATCCTCTGTCAAACAGCAATTGCCATCTAGAAGTTCTTCCTACTATTTAAATGAAATCTCTTTTCCTGCAATCCGCTCTCAACTTTCTCTCCTGCAAGCTAAACTTACCCAGCTCCCTCAACTGTTTCTCATAAAACTTGCCTGCTTGATCTCAATGTATGGCTGCACTGTTGTTCCCCGATGCACAAAGGCAACCAGGATGCACACAGGTAACTCCCACAGCAGACTGGTGAGCAAGAAGACAGAGTTGCACCTGGTACCACCCAAGCAGTTATTGTTCTCAGGGTTTGGAGCATGGACATACAGGATACTGCCCTCCACAGTGTCAAAAATCATTCACATGGTGTCAGTGCCACCATATATCACCACCAGGATTCTAGACATTGTCTTCCCACACTCCTCATGGTTGCCTACAAAGAACTCTCACAACAGAAGATGAGACAACAGCCAAAGACAATACCTATACCATGTGATATTTTTCCTCTATTTAGTGAGGCGACACCCTCATAACTATAGACATAACTAAGAAGCAACTACATCACAAAAGGAGTACAGTTAGTTTTCATTAAGTAGCAAGATAACTTATTATTTTTATTTCTTATTGAACAAAGGAATGAAATGTGATTAATTTCTAATTGGTAAATACAGTATAACTCCTTCATTCATGAACTCAGTATTAATAGTGTCACTGGCTCACACTGCCAAAAATATTGCCTCCAGAAGTGTTTGTGGGTCTCTCTAGATCAGTGGTTCTCAACCTGTGAGTCCCCAGGTGTTTTGACCTACAACTCCCAGAAATTTCAGCAGTTTACCAGCTATTAGGATTTTGGGAGTTGACGGCCAAAAGATCTGGGGACCCACAGGTTGAGAAACATTGCTCCAGATCCTAGGTACTTCCAGCTCAAGTACTGTCAAAATATATGCTTCACTGTTATCCAAGGGGTATCTATGGGAGACTCTTGGAACATATCCTTTACGGGTACAGGGTTCATAATTTAGTTGCAAATTAACTATGTTTTAAATATTCATTTTATTCCATGTAGAATTCCATTTGGTTTGCTTTTTCAAGTAGTAATCAATTTGACAATCTTTTTATAATAATGGAACTATAGCATAGCTTTAACTAGTTGGATTAAAAACTTCTCCTGAATGTCAAATATCATCAAAGCTTGTGAAAATTATGTTCTGACTTAGGATGACAAAATTTGTGACTAGTCTTCACCTGCTTTCACTACAATACACTGTGTGTAATCCAATCATGATGGACGACGATTGTCATGCAAATAAGATATTTTCCAGGATCTGAAGAAACCTAACTTACATTGAACTATATACATATATATCTTCAGGTAACTTTTTTTTTACTTTTCTTCAGATATGATGAAATCAGGCAGACCATGGAAAATGGCTATCCGAAATATACAGCACAACATTTTAGAGGAGTCGGCCCCAAAATCGATGCTGCTTTACAGCATGATGGTAAGTAATTGTTGTTGTTTTTTATTAGAATATTATTAGTAAATTTATCCAGGAAAAAAATAGAATATTATTAGTAAATTTATCCAGGAAAAAAAGATGCAAATGCTTTCACTAGAGAATTATATGTTGGGCATTCAGCATGACATAAAACAATGTTCTTAGAAGTTGTACATGTTATTAATATGCATATTTCTAATTAGAGGAGCATAGGAGAGCTTAAGGGACATAGTAATGCAGGAGGACGAATCTAGACGGACTGTTTTAAAGTCTCTCCAAGGGTACAATTCAGTGCCCATTGGGGAAAAAACAGGGTAACTAATGAATACATAAGTAGTTTTTTTTATTGAACCCCCCACCTCTGCACTCTTTGTGAGCTGACTCACACAAAGAACTGAATTCTAATTTGAGGTGAAATTGGATTGGTGACTATATGAGACAAGTCAAGAGTGGGATATAACTACTGACTCCTTTTGTCATTGCATACCTGATTTATAGTTAACATCACATATTTTCTTGGCCAGATATTTTCAGAGTGATTGCTGTTGTCAGCCTTCAAGTCATGTACAGTGACACCTAATAAAAACCTATCACAGATATTTCCTGGTAAAATTTCTTCAAAGGTGGCTTACCTTTCTCTAAAGTTAAGAGAGTATGATTTACTCAAAGTTTGTATGACCAAGCAAGGATTTGAAACCTGATCTCCAGAACTTGTCAGCCACTACACCATGCTGGCTTCCTATGTCTGGAGAAGGCTTCTACTGCCTTCTTTTGAGTTTGAGAGCCTGTGACATGCAGAAGATTGCTCAGTAGATTATCATTGCGAAGTAAGGAGCTGAATATTTGGTATTCCAGAGTCCTAGTTGAGCACCTAACTGTCTTAATTTGAATTTAGAGGACAGTTTGAAATTAAAGCACCGTTGTGGAAGGATTTCTTTCATTTTGTAAGCTGTTTTTGCTAGATCAAAACTATTTCACCATGATATTCTAAATTGCATAGAGGAAGCTCTGATTTAATATGGATGAAATAGATTTCTTAAGTGGTAGCATTTGGCAACCGGACCTCCTTACCCAGATGAAGAAAACTTGGCCTCAATTGTACTCTTGTGACCTCCATCAATTTCTGATCACCTCCCACTTAGATCTTTGTAGCAGTTGCTTCACGGAGCTGCCTTTTAGCAGGCTTTGAAAAACGCTCTTGATTCAGGTCTGGGATGCAAAAATATATGTCCATACTTCCCTTATGTGCTGTCAATTCCATTGGCTTTCAATCCACTTTCTGGGTTCATTTCAAATCCTGGGTTTAGGTGAATCAAACTAATACACACCAACTGGAACTTTATGGGCCTCAGAATTATAAGATGTTCTCATGATCCCACAAATTGAAGTAAAACCTGTATCTTTAGAGAGGGGGATATTTCAGAAGTGATACTCCAATTACAAAACAACATTCCAAGAAAAGATACCCTAATAGAATCATGATGGTCTTTTTATTACCACACGTAAGTTTTGAAAACAATGCAGTCTAGATATCTTAGTTTTAAACTAACGGCTAATTGTATTTTAATTGTGTTTGTTATATCATATTTTAATGGTGTATTTCTTTTGGGAGCCACCCAGGCATTTTATGTTATGGGGTGGCTCTTTAAATAAAACATCAATACCAATCATACTAATTTACTTCTTTGTTTTTAGGGTATATCTACTTCTTCCAGGGGACAAACGTGGTCCAATACAACCTTAACAGCCAAAGGGTTCAGTCTGTTCAAAGAAGTAATAGCTGGCTGAATTGTTAAGCATGCTATCAATGCTATCTATTAATAACTGTTGGCTTCCATTCCGAATAGCACTAAATTTTAATTCAGATATCCAAGGTGCTAGAAATTCTCTCCAAAACAGGTTCAGCACCATGGATAGCATCACATGGAATAACCCTGTAGAAAATTCATCCTTTTCTAATATATGGTTGTCTTTGCATTGGGTTTGATTCCCAGGTAGTGACCGCTACCCTTGTTGCTACCTGGTAATCTAACCCAATGCAAAGACAACCATTATTAAAATTCAGCAATGACTTTATTTTGTGATCCCAACAAACTAGCTCCAGTGCACTTTATTCTGTTTATATGTTGCAACGGGTTTGATTCTGCCTCTTCAATAAAGTGTTTTTGTGGGATGGTTGTGTGTGTTTCTTTTGGCATTAACTCCTAAGAACACTTTGTACAACAGTGTGGTTGTCCATTGCAGTAAGATCAATTACTGACTACATGCAAACATTGCAATATTACATTTCATAACCATTTCATAAGTACCTATGAAAAAGTGAAGTTGATACTTGCATCATTTGTAGTCAGAGTTTGTACATCAACACTCATCTCTCTTATTTCTTATCATTATTTCCTTGTAATTGTATAACTGGATAATTGTAAAGAGACATGGCAAACATTTTATTTTATTTTAGTTGCATATTGAGAAAGAAGACAACTACTATCTGATTTTTAGCAGATTTTAGAAGTAATTTATGCATGAATTTCAAATTATTACATGTTATGATTATTGCAGCAAGACAGAAATGGAAAACTAAAGAACAACTCCCAATGAAAACTGGATTATAAAAGTTCTGGAATTGGCAGAAATGGATGACTTGTCTAGTTCAATAAAGGCAAAGTCAACTGATGAATTTCTAAAAAAAATGGGAATAATTTATATCATTTATAAAGAAAATAAAATGTAACAACACTTGTGGGTTTTGAAGATGAAGCAAAATTCTGAGATAGCAAGTTAAAATGAAGACTAATAAATCCATTGTGTATCATTGAAGTGGGATGTGGGAAGTCCATTTTAACCTTTTACATTTATTATTTTGATTGTTGTTTATTGGAAAGCTAATTCCATTGGTGTACATAGTAATATAAATTATGTATGGGGAAATTACTGCCTTTAGAAAACATAGTGCTGAAAGAAACTAATAAACATAGCGATTTAAAAATAATTTTGTGCAAAAGCCTTGGTTTTTACATAGCGAGATCTCTATTTTGCCTATAAATGTCACATTCTAGAAGTTGTCCCCATTCAGTCTTGGTTTGCAAGGACTTGATGCCACTATTCATTGGTTAAATAAATACTATTTTATAGAATCATAGAATCATAGAATCAAAGAGTTGGAAGAGACCTCATGGGCCATCCAGTCCAACCCCCTGCCAAGAAGCAGGAATATTGCATTCAAATCACCCTTGACAGATGGCCATCCAGCCTCTGTTTAAAAGCTTCCAAAGAAGGAGCCTCCACCACACTCCGGGGCAGGGAGTTCCACTGCTGAACAGCTCTCACAGTCAGGAATTTCTTCCTCATGTAGTTTGAAGCCATTGTTTCGCGTCCTAGTCTCCAGGGAAGCAGAAAACAAGCTTGCTCCCTCCTCCCTGT
Source organism: Anolis sagrei (assembly GCF_037176765.1). Classification (NCBI taxonomy): domain Eukaryota; kingdom Metazoa; phylum Chordata; class Lepidosauria; order Squamata; family Anolidae; genus Anolis; species Anolis sagrei. The sequence continues at coordinate 23,394,976 of NC_090023.1, read as the reverse complement.
GGCTTCCTCTCACATTTTTATACATGGCTATCATATCTCCTCTCAGCCTTCTCTTCTTCAGGCTAAACCTGCCCAGCTCCTTAAGCCGCTCCTCATAGAGCTTGTTCTCCAGACCCTTGATCATTTTAGTCGCCCTCCTCTGGACACATTCCAGCTTGTCAATATCTCTCTTGAATTGTGTTGCCCAGAATTGGACACAATATTCCACAATATTATGTTGTCTTGTATCATCATTTCAGAACAGGCCCCTCACATTGTAAAATGATCACACACCTAAATTATGGCAAACCCTTACAAAAATTAAGTTAATGGTTTCCAACAGCAGGTCCTGAGATGTTACCAGATTTGAAATCTGAAACTCTCCAGTCATTATGGCCAATGTTCAAGGATTCTGGGAGCTATAGTCAAACATCTTCATAGATCCCATTGTTGGAAACCAATACATTAAGCCAAATAGTTATCTCTACACTCAAGATTGTTGTTGTTGTGTGGCTCAAGTTATTTCTGACTTATGGCAACCTTAAGGTGAACTTATCGAAAGATTTTCTGAGGCTAAAAAGGTGTGACTTGCCCAAGGTCTCCAAATGGAGTCATAGCCCAATGTTTGCCTAACACATACTTTCAGATTATGACACTAACAAAATCATGATCACCAAATGAACCAAATTACTTTACTTGGATATGAATAGGTGATGCAGTTGAGGTCCAGACAATATAGAAAGTAAGGTGGCAAATTATCAAATAAACCTGGCAATAGCAGGTAGACGTGCATGTGTTGGACACCAACACCTGCTTCTGCTCACTGCAGTATCTTTTTTCTTTTAATTAATAAAACATTGTACATGCAAAGGGCAGCTTGCTCTGCATTTCAGACAAACTAAAGATAGACAGATATAAAAATGGATACAGTTACAAATCAGAGCCAGCAGGTTACAAGTCACACACTTTCAGCCTCAGAGGAAGGCAAAGGTAAATCCATTCTGAACATATCTGGCCAAGAAACCCCCACACTATTTTCATGATAGAGTCACCACAGGTTGGAAATGGCTTGACATGTAGGAAATAAATCAGTAAATATGATGCAGTGGTTTGAGCATTGAACTAAGCAGCTGGACACAAAGATCACCATTCCCAGCCTGTAATTCTATATGTTCAGGTATAATATTTCTGTTTATATGAAAGGTGTGAATCGTGCAGCTTTCCAGATGTTATTGGGCTATAATTCCCAGAATTCCTCACCCTTGGATATATTGACTACAGCTTTGGCCTCCACCATCTGGCAGATTGCACAGTCCTCTTCTTTCCTCAAATGGAAGGCAGAGAAGAGAGCAGTGTGGCTCTCCAAATGTTGAACTGCGATTTCCAGCACTCCTCAACATTAGCGAAGCTGCATAGTGCTCTTGGGAATTGTAATGTAACTCCCAAGCTTCACAATTCCTGACCCAACTTTAAATTATAGTTATAGTGTGTATATTTGTATCTATACATGCACACATTTTATTCAAATCAGTATCCTCCTTTGATCATTTTTTTCAGAAGTGTCATAAGAGGTTGGGGGCAAATATGAAAACCTCCCTTTGCAACTTACAAGGACCCATTGCTTTTCAGAGGACAAGAGGTTCTGATAACAGAGGACAGAAACTACAGCTAAATTAGTCATATTAAGTTCCAATCAACTATTTTAGAAGAGGATTTGCCAGTTGCTTTGAGAAAGGCTTTTCCCTTCCTGTGCTTTCTTTTCTACAATGCCTTTTCCCCAAACCATGAATTTCTCTGCTGGCCTGATTTATTGTTTTGGAAAATGAACTTGCAGACAGAGACTTTTAAAAGAACTGGAACCAGAGGGAGATGCACTGCAGGGAAGATCAGAAAGGAAAAGAATTTGGCAATACAAAGTGTGGTTTCCTACACTTCCTTAGAATTGCAGCAGGAAGGCAATGATGCAAGGTATGCTAGTCCTGTTGTCTAACCCTCTCTTATTTACAAGCAGCAATTGCGACATTCTCCATGTTGGGGCAAATGCTTTTGCAATGTCCATCAAAGGCTAAATATCAGTGTGAAGAATGAACTTCATCTTGAACCACATGTCAACATAGTGACTTTTGTGTTTACTTGAATAGTTAGAGCCCTCTTCAACTATTTCCCTGAATATATGTAAGGGTAAAACTTGACACAGGAATGCACATAATGTAACCCCAATATCATGGAGGTTATGTAAGATTTGTGAGCCTTGGTCAGAATTTATAGATTGAGTATCTCTTATCCAGAATTCCAAATCTCAAACACTCCAAGATCTGGAATTGTCCACACAATTTGCATTCTGACACCTTTTCATTCTGCTGGTTCAGTATACTCAAATGTTGTTTCATGCACAAAGTTATTAAAAAATATTATTTATAAAATTACCTTCAGGCTATGTGTATAAAGGCTATATGAAATATACATCAAATTTGTGATTTGATTTGGGCCCCATCTCCAAGATATTCATTATGTACATGCCAGTATATCCAAATACAAAAAAATGAAATTCAAAACACTTTTGGTATTTCAGAGGAGGGATACTCAGCCTGTACCATATTTTCTTGAAAGCTGGAGCAGATGAGTACATTAGCTCCAACCACTTCCTGTATTAGAAGCTTGCTCACAAGGAAAGCAATAGCTCTAGTATGGAGTGCCTCGATTTGAGCAGGAAATCTGGACAATTAGATAACTTGCTCATGTCTACACGTGACTACTCTTCAAGTGTACAAGGAAAACAATGTACCATGGGTAACCCTTCAATAGGGCTAGGGCTTGGGCTAGATCTTTTTCTTTGTGACTTGACAAGTATGATGGCGGAGAGGTAACAGCCCTCACAGAGCAGTCCGGTGAGATTTTCAATCTAAGCCTAATCCCTCGCATCCAGACCTCCCCAGACCTCCAACAGCCACCTCTGGCGCCCGGGGGCTTGAAGGAGCCCTTTGGATGTCTTTTTGGTAAGCTTCCATCTGGAAAAGGGGAGTTAAGAGGAAGAGGGAGGAGAGGTTGAACGCTGAGGCCACCTCCATCTTGGGGCCTTGTAAGAGCATAAGAGCGCTCCCCCGAGCTACTGACTGTTGCTGTCGGACCAACTGCTGCTAACCCTCCTGACCGAGCCACAGCCCGAGAATACTGCAGGACTTGCAACTTACCGGCGGGTCGAGCGGCCTGTCTCCTGCTGCCGCTCCGCTTTCCATCATTCGGGTCTGCTGTGTTGCTGCCTCCTCCTCTTCGCCTTCTTCGGCAGCGGGCTGCTCCCTCCGGGGGGCTGCTGCTTCGTTGCCGGTTGGAGGTTTCCGCCCGCTCAGCTCTTCCATCGGCCAGCCGTCCCTCCTCGGCGTCTCGGCGTGTCTGTCCGCCCTGCATCCTGTCCCTTCTGCCGGCGTCCCCCTGCATCCTCCTGCGCCTTCCCACGCTTCCCTGCGCTTGGCGGCTGGGTGGCGGAGGGATCGAGCTGCTGCGGCGCCCTCCCCGCTTCTCCATCTGGCGGAGGCATCGTGGAGGGATCGAGCTGCTGCATCCTCTTGCTTTCCATCTAGCGGAGGCTCAGGCGCGCATTAGCAGCTGGAGCGGCATCCAGAGGCATCGGGGGACAGCGGCCGCATACCCATCCATCGACGGCGGAGGCTCCAGTGGAGGGGAGGGGCGCTCCTCAGCGGAGGGAACATCCATTTTGGTGCCTCCCCCGCGCTTCCTCCTCCGCGCTCCATCTCTAGCGGAGGCAGAGGCCCGCACTCCCTCCTCCGCGCTCCCAATTCATCTTGCTGGGCCTGGGCTGTGTGGTGTCAATATTTTTAACATCAAACTGACACCAATTTGACAACACCATAGCTGCGGACGCACAGGACCTAACAGCCACCGGAAGATATGTCCGCCTCATGACTCAGCGTTTCTGCGGCTTTACCATCAATGCCCTAGACTTAAGATCTAGCTAATTGTTCCACACTGCCCCCTCTGGCTGAGCCGAGTGGTGCAAGTTATATCATCTCGCAAAACTTGGAATATTGTGCTGACAGCCAGTGGAAACACAGTTATTGTCTTCATTGTACCATCTCAGTCGCGAACATCTCCATCATTTCTTCTGGACAGCCAAGAAGATCTGGGGACCTGACCATTGGCTGCCGGCTTGCTTTCCACGGGGCCAAGAAGCTGGGCTCCCACGATTTGAACTGGCTGCCATGACTGAATGATCTGGACCTATTCTTAGAGACATTAACTTGAACTACAGAACTGGCTCTTGCACTAAGGCACTTTAGCCCGAGCACTTTACAGTCCTTCTTTAATTTTTTAATCTGCCAGAGTCCGCACCATTAATTGATTGGTCTAAATTATCATATCTATGATCCAATTATTACTGTAACTATAGCACTTTGTAACAAATGCACTGTCCTGCACTGTCACTTTAGAACTAATTACACATACTGTGAACTAGCTGCACTTTACGCCTTATGTCACCACCTATGCCAATTGTGCTGCTTTTGACAATTTATCAACTACCTATACAAGTGCACTTTACGATCCTTGGCATAGGGAAAGGAACAGGATGTATTAAGGGGCGGGAAGGCCAGGACCTAGCTATGTGCAATCATAATAACAATATCTGTTACCAAATGCTGACAGTCGGATTAACAACAGAGGAGAATGGAGGGAACTTCCCCGGGGGCGGTGGTTCCGTGGGTGGGGGGGCCGCCATAGAGGTGGTGACAGGTAGAGGGAGATACGGGAAAGGGAGAACAAAAGATCCATTTTGGCCCAAAATTTATAACAATAAATTGGCGAACCTAAGCAATCCCAGACATAAACAAATTCGGCCCAAAATTCATAATAGAATATTGGCAACTCCAAAGATCACTCAATTTCCATCTCAACAACTCATTCGGCCCGAAAGTAACAATGACTCATTGACAACTCCAAAATATTCTCCTGACAAGATACAACTGAGGTGCCAGGTTGGTGGCCCCTCCAGGCTAAAGGTGGTGCTGTTCAATGCCAGGTCGGTAAATGGGAAAACCTCCATTATTCAAGATCTAATCCTGGAGGAACAAGCTGACCTGGCTTGTATAATGGAGACCTGGTTGGACGAGGGGGGAGGGGTCAATCTCTCCCAACTCTGTCCGCCAGGTTACTCCGTTCAGCACCAACCGAGGCTTGGAGGGCGGGGAGGCGGAGTCGCAGTGGTCTATAAGGTTTGTATTCCCCTGATCAGGTGCCCCATCCCACAATCATCTTCTTTTGAGTGTGCCGGCTTTAGGATAGGTGACCGGGACAGGATAGGGATTCTGTTGGTGTACCGACCACCCCGCTGCACAACAGTCTCCTTACCTGAGCTAGCGGGAGTGGTCTCGGACTTGGCATTGAGCTTCCAACGGCTTATAGTCCTGGGGGACTTCAATGTCCAGGCCGAGACCTCTCTTACGGGTGCAGCTCAGGACTTCATGGCCACCATGGCAACCATGGGCCTGTCCCAATTAGTATCTGGTCCCACCCATAGTGCCGGGCACACACTGGATTTGGTCTTCTCTCAAGGATGGGGTGAAAGTGACGGTGTGGAGGAGCTGACCATCGCTCCATTGCCATAGACTGATCACCACCTGATCAGGTTTAGACTTGCTGCGCCTCCTAACCTCCGCAGGGGTGGTGGACCTATTAGAATGGTCCGCCCCAGGAGGCTTATGGAGCCAAAAGGCTTCCTGACGGCTCTTGGGGAAGTTTCCACCTTCTTGGCTGGCGACTCTGTCGATGTCTTGGTCTCTCGCTGGGATAGGGAAATGACCAGGGCAATCGACACAATCGCTCCGGAACGCCCCCTCTCGAGTAACCGAGCTAAACCAGATCCTTGGTTTACCGAGGAGCTGGCAGCGATGAAGCGAAAGAAGAGGAGGCTAGAGTGCGTGTGGCGCCGGAACCCCACCAACCCTGCCCAAACACACCTGAATGCCTTCCTAAGGTCCTATGGTGTGGCAATAGCGGCGGCACAGAAAACATTTCTTGCCGCCAACATTGCATCTGCGAAGAACCGTCCAGCTGAGCTGTTCCGAGTTGTCAGGGGTCTGTTAAATCCGCCGAAAAGCGAGGCCCCTGACGACTCGGTAGCTCGCTGTGAAGCATTTGCTCGATTCTTCGCGGATAAAATTGGGCGGATTCGGTCGGGCTTTGACGCCACATTAACGGCAGTCTCTGGGGATGTGGCGAGAGCATCTGCTTGTCCAGTGTTGTTGGATTCATTTCAATTGGTTCAGCTTGAGGATGTGGACAGGATCCTTGGAGAGGTACGACCCACCACATGCATCCTAGACCCCTGCCCTTCCTGGCTGATCAAGGAAGCCAGAGGGGGTTTGGCAGGGTGGGTGAAGGTGATGGTTAATACCTCCTTACAGAAAGGAGAGTTTCCAGCGAGCTTAAAACAAGCTATTATAAAACCGCTGTTGAAGAAACCATCACTGGATCCCACCCAATTCGACAACTATCGGCCAGTTTCCAATCTCCCCTACTTGGGCAAAGTCATGGAACGTGTGGTGGCGACACAACTCCAGGGGTTTCTGGTAGACACTGATTATCTAGATCCGGCACAGTCTGGCTTTAGGCCGGGACATGGTACTGAGACAGCCTTGGTCGCCTTGGTAGATGATCTGCGCAGGGAACTAGACAGGGGGAGTGTGTCCCTGTTAGTTCTGCTGGACCTCTCAGCGGCCTTCGATACCGTCGATCACGGTATCCTTCTGGGACGCCTCATGGATATGGGGCTCGGGGGCACTGCTCTGCGGTGGCTCCGATCCTTCCTTGAGGGTCGGTCTCAGAAGGTGTCATTGGGTGACACCTGTTCGGCCCCACAACCGTTGTTGTGTGGAGTCCCACAGGGTTCAATTCTGTCCCCGATGTTATTCAACATCTACATGAAGCCGTTGGGGGAGATCATTCGGAGTTTCGGAATGAGATGTTATCTCTACGCAGATGATGTCCAAATCTGTCACTCCTTCCCACCTGTCACTAAGGAGGCTGTCCATACCTTGAATCGGTGCTTGGCTGCTGTGTCGGACTGGATGAGAGCTAACAAATTGAAGTTGAATCCAGACAAGACAGAGGTCCTACTGGTCAATCGTAAGGCCGAACAGGGTATAGGGTTACAGCCTGTGTTAGACGGGGTTACACTCCCCCTGAAGACGCAGGTTCGCAGCTTGGGAGTGATCCTGGACTCATCGCTGAGCCTGGAACCCCAGGTCTCAGCGGTGGCCGGGAGAGCTTTCGCACAATTAAAACTTGTGCGCCAGCTGCGCCCGTACCTTGGGAAGTCGGATCTGGCCACGGTGGTCCACGCTCTTGTCACATCCCGGCTGGATTACTGCAACGCACTCTACGTGGGGTTGCCCTTGAAGACTGCTCGGAAACTTCAACTAGTCCAACGGGAGGCAGCCAGATTGCTCACCGGAGCGGCATACAGGGAGCATACCACCCCCCTGTTATGCCAGCTCCACTGGCTGCCGATCCAATTCCGAGCACAATTCAAGTTGCTGGTTTTGACCTATAAAATCCTATACGGTTCCGGCCCAGTGTACTTGTCCGAACGGATCTCCCTCTACACACCACCTCGGAGTTTAAGATCCTCTGGGGAGGCCCTGCTCTCGACCCCGCCTTTATCACAAGTGAGACTGGTGGGGACGAGGGGCAGGGCCTTCTCAGTGGTGGCCCCCCGCCTGTGGAACTCACTCCCCAGGGAGATTAGAACAGCCCCCTCCCTTCTCTCATTCAGGAAACAGCTGAAAACTTGGATGTGGGACCAGGCTTTCGGAAACTCCGGCAGCTAAAAAGAAGGACCATAATGAAGGGCAAATATTGTAGGAACCTATTTCAACCTATTGGACCTACGGAACGCGAAACACTGACCATGAGATTGCTTACTGTTGTGCTATGGTGCTATATATTGATGTTTTTAATCTGTTAATTATTTAATTACTGTTTTTATATCTGTATGTATTTGTATAAGGGCATCGAATTGTGCCTTCTTTGTAAGCCGCCCTGAGTCCCCCCTCGGGGGTGAGAAGGGCGGGGTATAAGTAGCAGAAATAAATAAATAAATAATAAAATATCTGGAGGAGGGAAACCAAAATGGTGAAAGGTCTAGAAAATATGGCTTTGAGGAATGGTTTAGGGAACTGGTTATATTTAGCCTAGAGAGAGGATCAGATAGCCAAGTTTAAATATCTGAAAGGACATCATATTGAAAATGGAGTAGGTTTGTTTTCTGCTGGTGCGAGTGTGGGGAAAAGCAAACCACAGACCACCTATGTGGCATGTGGCAGAGCAGTCTGAGCTCTGCCACATGCACAATGGAGGACCTTCACACAGCGACCCCAGAGGCACTCCAAGTGACAAGCTACTGGTCAAAGAACATTTAATACAATGCCATGTTTTCAAACTTTGTGTTCTTTTAAAAAAAATACAATACAAATGTACCCTTGGTTCGCTCCTGATACGATAAATAAATAAATAGAGACTTGACATGGAGAAATGGATTCAAACTAAAGGGAAAAGATTCTACCTAAATATTAGGAGTAACTAGGTTCTTGTGGGTTTTTTCGGGCTATAGGGCCATGTTCTAGAGGTATTTCTCCTGACGTTTCGCCTGCATCTATGGCAAGCATCCTCAGAGGTAATGAGGTCTGTATTAGGAGTAACTTCCTGATGGTAAGAGCCGTTGAAACACTGGATCATGCTGCCTTAGAGGATAGTGGGGTCTCCTTCTCTGGAGGATTTTAAGTAAAGGCTGGATGGGAATGCTTTAGCATAGCAGAAGTTGAAGAGGATGACCCTTCAATGACTCCATGATTATTATTTTAATTAATTTCCCCAAATACCTTACACTGAATTTAGCATGTCTCCTGTTGAAAAACTGATGAACTTAGATAATAAAGAATTCTTTCCAGTTGTTAGAGCATGTGCATGTTGCATCAGTCAATCACATTTTTGTAAGCCAGGTTCATGGGATTGAGAAATTCATCAGTTATAAACAAGAAATATTCACCCTAACCCTACAGCCAGTGAACTTTATTTCTAGAAGAAAGTATAGCAATTTAGCAATCAGGTTTTTAAACAAAGTATTTTTGTCACATTCCCCGATCTGTTGCACAGATATCTTTATTTAGAACCATTCTTGAATCATATTATAATTATTACATTATAATAGGTTTTGAGTGTTTGAGCTATAATTGTAACCAAATGCAACTTGTTCTTATCCAGAGAAGAGTGAAAAACCGAATAGCTGTCACTCAAGACTATAGACCTGAAAGAATACTCAAAGATACCAGATCTGAGTTTAAACACTTTGCATGTAACTTTTATTAAGCATTTAAAAATCATACAGTAACTCGGTACAAAGGAAGCATTAATTCTCTCATTCAATCAGCCTCATACTCACAACAGGCTCCTTCCAAAGAGTTGATCACTTCCTTTGTAGAAACAATGGGTTTAGATGCCACGCTGGTATTGAGCATTTGAAAAGCCCCTTTTATATTATTTTCAGGTGTATTTCAATCCATATTTTACATAGGTTGTTTTCCACATTCCAGTCCTATTCTGTAACAGACAGTTCTTTCCTCTCCTATTTGACCATTTGTAACTATAGTTGGCTAGGGTCTGGTTCCCGGACCTTCCATGGATATCAGAATCTATGGATGCTCAAGACCCACCATAATTAGTGGCATTATAAAATGATATCCCTTATATAAAAAAAGTTGGTTCTTTGAACTTTTTAAAAAATATTTTAAATTTATGGGCAGAAGAATTTTTGGATTGTAAAAAATGTTTCACAAAGAAGACTTGGGGCTTGTCTACCTGAGCCCCAAAACCCAAGTGCTGTCTGCACAATGTTCAGCTGCTTCCAGTGAATATTATGTGGGTGTTTGTTTTTGTTTTGTTTTTTTGTTTGTTTTTTTGTATATTTATCCCAGTTTGGGCAAAGTTCAGGGACACTCTGAAGTTCTAAGTGAAAGAGGCCAGGGATGAATAAAGATGAAAAACAGAATGATTGAAGTAGAGTATGACTCCCATATACACAGAGGACACATATCATGGAATCTTGGATAAAAGTAAACCTGGTATTTTGACTGTACTTGGGCTAGAAACATACCATGGAACCACACAAGAAGGCCTAGAGATTCCCACAAACATTTGGGGGGCGAGGGAGGGGGATACTTTTTGGAACTTGGATAAGTGAAACCATTACTAGTGAGTCCATGGATAAAGGAGTTATACTGCATGTCAGAAAAGACATTTTGGATCACTCCAACACGGGCCACATTCCGGTGGCAGTCACAGCCAACGGAAGAGGGAAGTGGGATTAAAAAATAGAAGTATTTTTAACTGAAAACCTTTATTGCAAGTAATTAACTACTCGAAAAGGCACTGGAATATTTTAGCTTGTGGGAAAGAATATAAAAGCTGAGGAACAAATAAAAGAAGGCATTGCAAGGAATTGGGACCTTTGAGATTCCTGAAACTATAGAACCCCAAAGGCTCAGTTTTAGGTTCCCCACCATTGGAACCTCAATGGTTCAGTTAGCCTATCATTCCTTGCCCAATAACTTGTTGTTGTTGTTCATTTGTTCAATTGTCTCTTCGTGACCTCATGGACAAACCCACACCAGAGCTCCCTGTCGGCCGTCACCACCCCCAGCTCCTACAAGGTCAATCCAGTCACTTCAAGGATGCCATCCATCTTGCCCTTGGTCAGCTCCTCTTCCTTTTACCTTCCACTTTCCCCAGCATAATTGTCTTCTCTAAACTTTGCTGTCTCCTCATGATGTGGCCAAAGTACTTCAACTTTGTCTCTAGTATCCTACTACCAAACCAATATCCCTCTCAAAAGTCCACAAATAGAATCAGAGATCAATGGCATCCTCCGAATGATCTTTCCCAGCAGCAGCTGATACTGATTTCTTAATATTTTACGATTAACCACAAGTTACTGTGATTTCATCCTCATAGTTTTGTGAAATACGCCACAAAAATGACATACATCCTATCAAGATGTCAACAAGATGGTGTTTTGCCCTGTACTCTTGAAACCCCAGATGTCCTGGCAGGGGGAGGTGAAAGGAAACACTCAGACTATGAGTGGGAAGGACAGAGACTAGATTTATCAATTTCATCTGCAAGTTAGCCTCTTTGCTAAATATCTTTTCTCTCTGGTTTTCGTCATCCTGAGGCAATACTGTCTTTTTGTTTTTTAAATAGTTTTTTAAAGTTCCAGTTGCTTATCCATCTTGCATTCTTGTATATTATTTTTATTAACATGTAAACTTTTGTTTGTGATTTTCCTTATGATATACATTTTAGATAATGGTATCACAAAAACTGCCATTGGAGAAACATGCTTAAGATTTTTGCTTTAAAGTGGAAAAATGCACTGAAAGAGAGTAAGAATACACACACACACACACACACACACACACCAAATTAGAAGTAGAAAGTAATCTGTTGTTCTGTGTCTTCAAGCCATTTCCAAATTATGATGATCAAAAGGTGAACCTATTTTGGGGATTTCTGGGGCTGAGAGTGCATGAATCATCAGTGTTACCCTGTGGACTTTCATGGCTGAGCAGAAAATTGGAACCTGGACTCCAAAATTATGTCATAAATATTTATTTATTTACTATTTATTTACTATAGTTGTATACCGCCTTCTCAGCCCTCAGGCAACTCAGGGCAGTTTACAGAGGCAACGATTCGATGCCCAAGAACATCATAAAACATTTAAAACATTAATACATAGTATAAAACCATAACAAGAGTAATAAAAACATTAGCCATTTGCGTCTCCTAATTAAAAACATTATCCATCTCGTTGTCCAGTCGTTCCAAGTTCCTATGTCTTTTACATTGCATTTTCAAACACTTGCTTGAACAGCCAGGTCTGGACTCTTTTCCAGAATGTTAAGAGGGAAGGGGCCAATCTAATGTCCCTAGGAAGAACATTCCATAGCCGAGGGGCCACCACTGAGAAGGCCCTGTCTCTCATCCCCGTCAAATGTATTTGTGACTCAGGCGGGATCGAGAGCAGGGACACCCCGGACGATCTTAAAGTCCTAGCAGATTCATAAAGGAAGATGCATTCAGACAGGTAAGTTGTGCCAGAACCATTTAGGGCTTTATAGGCTAAAGCCAGCACTTTGAATTGTGCCTGGTAGCAGACTGGCAGCCAATGGAGCTGGTGCAACAGAGGAGTTGTATGCTCTCTGAGCGCTGCTCCTGTTAGTAACCTGGCTGCCATCTGCTGGACCATTTGAAGCTTCCGGGCAGTCTTCAAAGGCAACCCCAGTAGAGTGTGCTGCAGTAGTCTATACAGGATGTAACCAGAGCGTGGACTACCATGGTCAACTGGATGTTTGAGCTGAAAAGCTAAAGAAACAGGTTCCAATATTTAAAGACAAAACTATTAAAAATGGAGAACTGCAATGCATGATGAAATGGTGATTTTTGGCACTCAAGGTGAGGAATAGTCAACACCAAGAGATTGACCTTTAAAAACTGCTGAATTGACTGGTGTGAATGAGACATACCAATAAGAAGGAAGAAAATAGCTGCAAGTTAGACTGATGCAGAAAGAGAATGAGTGTTGTAAAATAAGTAAAGAGGAAATCGCATAAATAGTGAACACACTGACATTAGTGAGCACAGGGATGTGAAAGCGGTTAACTCCAGTGTTCAAAGGATGCAGCCATGGCAGTTAAAGTGGTATAAAATCTGTATCGTGGAAAAGAGATTGGAGTTCCAGACTTTGGACAATAGGACCTGATTCAAATAAATGTGTTGTTGACAGGAACTGGTGATATGCATTCTTCTCCATATCTTTCACTCTAAGTACATGTATGAGGACCAGTATCATTGCACAGAGTGAAAAATAGGGAAACCTCTATAGCAGCAAGGCAAACATTTTAAGCCAGAATAATATTTTGAACATCAAAATTACTTACAGGCAGCAAAGGATTACAAAAGCAGGGTTTTCAGTTTACTCACATTGTGACACCATGTCCTGGTGTATGTTTTCTGTTGCTAATCAGAGCATGATAAGCTGTGAGTCAGTCCACAGCTGGCTCTATGAAACAAAACACAAAGAAACTCAAACTTAGAAGTCAGAATTGCTGTGGTAGGAGAGCACAAGTCTTCTCTCCTTGCTCTAGACAAGAGGATCTCCACTTTAAGATGAAAAGTCTTCCATTTCTCCTGCTGTGTGTTGGATTTTCCTTTGGACTCCCCATTCTTTCACAGGAAAGAGGTGACAATCAAGATATACACCTTGCACAGGTAACAATGCCTTGTGAGAAACTTTAAGGCTGTCAATTGAATGCCTTTCCAATTCAGTGTTTACCTAATGACAGGGCTACATATTTCCTTCAAATGGAGGATGAGGACTAAACTTAAGAATAGTTCTGGTAGTTCTCAGAAGGAAGTGGCAAGAATTTCAGAGTTGAGGAGGAACTAGGACTTTGTCACAAGCTTTGCTAAAGAATATATCTAGTTTGAAGCTTACCTTTGTCATGAACCTGCCAATTGACTTTTGGGATGCCAGTTTTCCCAAGTCTCAATTTAATATTGCCTGAGTGAAAACTGAAGAGGTTTGTTGCCCTTTAATGATTGTGGAGAAGAGGGGGATTCAGAAGGTGTTGCTTGTTACAGGATCGATCTCCAGTTTTCAGTCTGACAATTCGACTTCCATTTTGGTGAAATTTAACAGAACAGCTGGGCCTTTCTGGATCTTCACGCCTGCAAAGAAATTCAGGTCCAGACTACATGGGTGATTGCATCCCCTTGTACAAACCTGTCTGACCCCTGAGATCTTCAGAAGAGGTCCTTTTCTCGATCCCACTTCCATCTCAAGCTCATTTGGTGGGAACGAGAGAGCAGGGCTTCCTTCTCAGTGGCTGCCCCTTGACCCTGGAACTTCCTGCCCAGGGAAGTCAGAATGGCCCCTTCCTTGCTGTCCTTCAGATGGCAAGCTAAAACCTTTTCATTCAGACAGGCTTCTAAAGAAGAAGGTTTTTAAGATCAAGTCAGTGCTGTGGTTTTTAGTTTTGAATAAGTTTTTAGGGATTTGAACTGATTTTTTTAATACCCATATTTACATTCTGTTTTCATGTTTGGGTATTTGTAGATTTTAAATTGTATGAAAATGCTTTTAATGTATACCGCTTTGAGTCTCCTGGTGGAGAGGAAAAGTGGAATAACAACAATAGCAGCAGCAGCAAATGCCACTGGAGAGAACATTTTCAATGTGAGGTGGCTTTAAAGCTTGAGCACCCTCCATACATATTGAGTGTATACCAAGGCTTAACATAAAGCTTTGAACTTTACAAATGTTATATGTGTGCAATTCTACTATTTCAAACAGCAAGACATGAGGGGAAGGTTTTTCAGAAAAAGAAGATAGGTTACATATAACTTTGCCCTGCATGTCACTCCTTCATGGTGATGCTTCCCCCATCACACATGGGAAGTATTTCCCAAGCAGTGAGGATCTGTGCTGGCTCCATTGGAGGCAGTAAAACACAGGCAGGCTCCCATGTTGGGAGGGAAGTGCTGGAAGTCCAGGAACATCATGGGATGAGCAGTGTGCTCCTCTGCTACTGGAATGGCAGGAAATGTCCTAGGGTGCTTCTCAAGCCCTGTCTCATGAGGTCGCTAATCTCTCTTGGGAACTTCTATACAGAATATCATGCACTTTGAACTACAAGTCCAGTGTTTCACAAAACTCTGTTCCCCTAAGTGTATTGGACTTTAGCTCCCAGAATCCCTTATCATTGGTCAAGACAGCTGGGTGACCTGAATCCTCAAACCTTTTCTAGCTTGATTGAACCTGCTTGTGCCTTTCTTTAATGACAAAGGCTTCATTGTCACCTTTACACCATGGTCAGATAGTAGAGTAGAGTTTTAAGGAGCATCCTTTTAAAAACTATATTCATAAGGAGCAGTGGTGATAACCTGGAAAACACAAAAGGCTTGTTGTTATATTATTTGTTGTCAAGTTGACTTCAATGTATGATGACCCTTTAAATGAAAGATTTCCAAGATTTCCTTGGTCATGAACGTGTAAACTCAGGAGTGTGGCTTCCTTGGTTGTGTCATTTCACCTGCAGTCAGGGCCGTAGCCAGAAAAATTTTTCAGGAGGGGTTGAAATTTTCGGGGGGGGGGGGGGTTGAAACCTGCCTCCTAGCTCACGCTGAAACAAAGAGCACAGCAGGGGGCAGAACAGCCTTCAATAGCCTGCAGCTCCACCCCTGTCAACCACCTCTACCAAGTCTGGCCTCCTTAATGAGAGCATTCAACACTCCCCCAACTTGGTTGCTTCACTACATCGGCTATTGCTGCAAGTAATGACAGTGTGAATAAATTGTCAATATTTGCTTGAGATAGTGCTTACAGTTCTGGAGGGATTCTTAATTTTTTGCATCTCATAGACTTAGCATGGGGATTTGGTTAACCAGTTAAAATTCATGAGCAAACCAGGGTTTTTTTTATAAAAAAATCTGAAACATTTTGGGGGGGGATTGAACCCCTAAAAACCCCTCTCGCTACAGGCCTGCCTGCAGTGCAATCTTTTTGTTTTCCTACTATCCCAGAATCCCTGCTATGTTTTCCAGTGAGTCATATCATTTCATATGTCCAAAGTACAATATCCTCAATTTAATCTTTGCTTCTAGTCCATTTTTACTTGTGAATTTTAACCTGCATTTTATCGGTAAATTCTGTGTTGCATTTTACCTGTATGTATTTGATATATGTAATTTAATAGTGCTTTGTTTTATCTTGGTGTTTTAACTATGTTTTAACCATGTTGTATCTCACCACAAGCCATAAAGAGAGATGGGTGACAAATAAATAAATAATTCCTATTATTACTATCATCATCATCATCGAGTTATAGCTTGACTTGCTCTAAGACCTGGCTACCAATTTGTCCTTTTATCCCCCCCCCCCCACCCCATGACCTCCATAGAATACTTTTAGCAATAAGATGGCACACTTATTTTAAGATGAAAGGTACCCTCTCGTCCTGCCATAAATGCATGATTTTCTATTTTCATAAGCACAACACTGTTGAAATTGCAACTCTGACGTCTGCTAAATGTGTTCAGTGCTTTCAAGCATGTAATATCCAAACCCAATGAAACATAAATTCATTAGAATGAAATTGGTTAGAATGAAAGCAAATTATAACCTTAAATGTTGTAAAGGCAGGATAAAATACTCAAATGCTGAAATAGAGATAGAATGAATATTGGTAGCTCTCCACAAAGAAAGGAATCACCATAAAATTAAGCAAATCTAATCATTCTTGTAAACCATTTACCATATGGCCCCCAGTGGATAAGTTTAGCATCATGATATTAAATTGCTTAGTTGAGTTGTAACTGCAACAATCTTGTGCTTATAGAATTTATGCTTTATGTTCCATAAATTATTATCCTGTTTTTTTATTTTCCATTTCTGACAGAAATTTCTAAGTCAGTTCTATGAGCAAGATCATGAACCAGGGCAGCGGGGCTGGAAAAGCAATACTTACACCTTTCTGGACAAAATTCAACAAATGCAAAGATTTTATAACCTGAATGTAACTGGAAAGTTAGATGACGACACACTGAAAGTTATGCAGCAGCCAAGATGCGGAGTTCCTGATGTTGGACAGTATGTCTTGGCTTCTCCTGGATGGAAAAAAAACTAAGCTAACATACAGGTAATTAATAATAAGGTTCAATGATAAATACATTAAGGCAATCCTAAATGACTAAGCATTTACTGAAAATAAGAGAAACATTGGATTTTCTTTGCAGTAAATAGGCATATGATATATGTTTTCGAACAATGGAGGCTCTCTTTTGTTTGTGCCTGGCAGACACAAGGAACATATAGCCTTTTAGATGTAGATGGATTTTTCAAAAATTGCATAGTTATTGAATATATCAGGCATTATAGTGAATATATCAGGCATTTTAACTGTGCATTTTTAGTACTGTTTGTATTTAATTCTGTTTTAATGTTTGTATAGTAGTATATTTTCAATTGTATACAAATGTTTTTATATCAAACTGCTTTGAATCCCCTTTTTCATGTCAGAAGCGACTTGAGAAACTGCAAGTCGCATCTGGTGTGAGAAAATTGACCACCTGCAAGAATGTTACCCAGGGGACGCCTGAATGTTTGAATCTTTTTACTATCCTGTTGGAGGCTGACAGCAGGAGCTCACCCCATTCACTGGATTTTAACTGCCCACCTTTCCGTCAGCAGTCCTTCCAGGACAAGGGTTTAATCCATTGCACTACTGGGGTAATCACCCTGAGTCCACTTGGGGAGATAGGGCTGGTTACAAATAAAGTATTATCATTATTGTTATTGTTATTATTATTAATAGTAACCTGGGAGAAAATTATCCTATCACATGTTCTACATTCCTGCTATTATATTTTAAATTATATTTTAAACAACACATTTTTGTTCTACTCGTAGTATGTATCCAAGACTATCCACAACTTGAAAATAATATTCATTGTTAAAGCTAAGTTCATGAGAACGCTGGATAGCACATGGAGGGAAGGTGCCAGCCAGATCGGCATATGCATCATGGGTCTTCAACCATATGGTTGGGAGAAAAGGGAAAGTTTGAATTTAAATTATATGTTCCTTCTCAGAAGCTCCAAGATGGAGGCATGTTTAAATTTGGGATGCAACACCTCTGTGTTCATAGAGATGGCTTCTAGAAATGACATCATTATGAAAGTATCTTCTGATGTTTCCAGACTAGCTCTGTCTGGACTTTCTACCAGATATCTACCTTTGAGTAAAATGTCATAGAAGAAACTGCACATTACTCACTTGACATAATGAGTTTACTCAAGTTTTGTCTACAGAGCCAAAATTCATGGATTGAAGGAAGTCCAAATCTGGGTGTGCTGCAGAAACACTGCTCAAGTTGTTAATGTGGGTTAAGGGAGCATGGCATTTACTTCTGAGTTCCCAGGAAGAACCAGAGTAATCCCTGAGTTTTGGAG
Organism: Anolis sagrei; assembly: GCF_037176765.1. Taxonomy (NCBI): domain Eukaryota; kingdom Metazoa; phylum Chordata; class Lepidosauria; order Squamata; family Anolidae; genus Anolis; species Anolis sagrei. Next base: position 23,376,919 of record NC_090023.1, on the reverse strand, counting down.
GAGTAAACAGCAGGATTGGGCTGGATCTAGCACAATGCCCTACACACACCTTCAATGGACCCACGGCCGCATTGCTGCCAATAAGCAACTTTTTCTAATCCTCTTTTGATTTCCAATTTTGTATGCAGTTTTTAGAGCTAAGGTGCATGCCATTGATATCCACCCCTGCATTTTATAATTTTAGGATTGTGAATTACACACCTGACATGAGACAAGCTGATGTGGTCACAGCTATCCAAAAGGCCTTTGAAGTTTGGAGTACAGTGACTCCTCTGACCTTCAGGAGGGTTCATAAGGAGAGAGCAGACATTACAATTGAGTTTGCAACTAGAGGTAGGATCAAAATATTAACCAACTTCATGATGTAAAGAAATGTATTCTTTATGTTGCTATAATAGTGTAACAGTATTGCTTGTTCTGGTGCTTAGTGCATGGCCGGTGTCCTCGACATTTTGATGGGCCTCTGGGAGTCCTTGGACATGCCTTCCCCCCCAACAATCCCTTCCGTGGCAATGTCCACTTTGATGAGGATGAAAACTGGACTGCCGGTTTAGCAGGTAAGCAATGACACAGTACCAGAGTTTGGAAACATACACATGTTCTCATTATGAGCTCTTGTACCTAGGGTTTGGAAAAATTATTTTTTTGAGACTGAAGTTTTGAGAATTTCTCAGTCAACATGACGAGTGTTCATGATGATTTGAGGATTCTGGGAAATGCAGTCCAAAACCAGTGGTTTTGCCAAGCACTGGCATAAGAGCTTAACATAAACACAACATCATTACATAGCATAACACCCAATTTCTTAGGATCTGCATTGTGGGAATCTAAACCTCACAGTAAGATACTTTAAGTACTGCCTTTTCCCCGATCAGCCTACCTGAACTTAGCCATTGATTGAGAGGCCTTTTTCTGTGTTGCAGCTGTGGCAGGGCGCAGTTGATGAGATAATCATTGCAATAATTTTATGCAATATTGTATTTATATTAACTGTTTTTCTTACACTTCATAATCTTTTAATATATTTTATGACAGTGTGGGCTCATAATCCTGTTCAAAGCAGATAATGTGGATTATCTGATTTGATCATCTGGGGGCAGTTCCAGACAGGAATTTAATTCATGCCCAATCAGGTTTTTAAAAACCCCAATGGGCCTGGATTAGAGTCCATACACACACCAGAAATCTCATGCTTTCCGGGGGGAGGGTGTCCAAATGTCCTGCTAGACCTTCTGGCACACAGACACTAACAACCCCCATCCCAGAAAAGCCTTAAAAAGTAAAATTGACTTATCTGGCCAGCATTTCGCTGCTGCCGGCCCTCTCCTGGCACATAGAAATGATGTGCCAGGTGAAGGGAGGGCAAGAGTGATTTTCTGCCCCATTCTCCTGGTGCATCATTTCTAAGTGCCAGGAGAGGGCCGGCAGCAGCGAAATGCTGGCCAGGTAAGTAATTTTTACTTTTTAAGGCTTTTCTGTGGGTTTGGGGAGGGTGTTAGAGCCTTCCACCGGGAAACTGATGTCCTCCCTGTGGGAGAACATGCATGTCAAGAATAAGGCTCCACAGTCACCTACGTACCCATCGCCAGTACACCAACCTTGGGGGACAATCTTACTCGGATAACGAGGGATCACCTAAGTAAGTAAGTAATCTCTATTAGTCAACTTGACTGGTGCATGAAAACAAGGTCAGAATATAAGGTTTAAAAATAAATTTTAAGAAAATGAAATCAGTGGTGCATCGTCATAAATTTAACTTGTAAAAGACACTGATCTTTAACAAAAAGAATTCTTTAGCAGCTGCAATGCAACCTTTAGCTTCTCATTAGAAATACAATTAAATACAATTAAAGCTGCAAAAAAACTTCACTGCTGGCCCAAAGTAGAAAAGTACGTAGTTCCTGCTAGAGTATTATCTCTTCTGATGTGATAAAATGTCACAAACAACTTTAAAACATGCTTCCGCTTTTACTCGTCAGCACAAAGGAGATCTGCCAATTACCTTGGCACACTAGCAGAGGATGTCATCAATCCTGCTATGGAAAAGGTCTCCGAGTTGCACTCCCCCATGTTCCCACTCCACTACAGCACTATAGGTAAGTTGAAAAATGATGCCATGTAATATAGATCAATGCAAGATCGATTTACGCTAAAGAATTGTCAGTAGTGAAGAGGCTGCATTATCATGTTGAGCAAAACAGAAAGGCAGAGGTGTCTTATTGAACAAAACAAAGTTGTGGCATTCTGAGGATTCTAGATTAAATTTGTTGCTACAGTCAGCACTCCTCATCCTCTGAGGTTACAGACACAGAACTCCTGCAAAAGTGGAAAAACCACAAACAAAAAAGCTACTATTTTTTAACCTGAGAGTACACTGTTCTAGAAATCTCTAGGTCCATGCTAAAGGACCTACACATTCTGAGAGAAGTGTTCTGTCTAGGAATCTCTAGGTCCCCCAGCAAAGGTCTCAACTGGAGGAGCAAGGAATTATTAAACATTAATGAAATTCACAGAAGGGAAAACAGCAAATAGAATGTCAGCGTGCAGGAAGAAGTATTATGTATTAATACTTCTTCCACTTATTAATGGATGTATTAATGATTTTAATGGACGTATTAATGATTTTTAATACATGGTTGGAAATCTGTCCAATGTTGGGTATTCTTTGTCTGAGTTCATTAGTTATATACTGGTTGAGCATCTCTTATCCAGGATTCCAAAATATTCCAAAATTCAAAATTGCACACATGGGTGACGGGGATAGTGGCATCTTTGCTTTTTGGTATACTCAAGGTACTCAAACCTCATTTCATGTACCAAATTATTTTTCAAATATTGTGTATAAAATTAGCTTCATGTTATGTATATAAGTTGCATATGATACAGAAATCAATTACATATCAAGACTTGAGTCTCCTCTTTAAGATATCTAATTTTACCCATACATTCAAATAAAGGTATTTGAAAATTTGGGAGAGGGGACAAAATACAGACAAGATCTGGGGGGTGGACAAAAATCTATGTATGGGTGGGGGAGAACAAAACAAAAACATTTTGGAAAAGGGATACTCCATATGAGTTTACATGACTCAAATGGTGGAATACCTCCCTGAGAATATGCAAGGAAATAATTTTATTTATTTATTTCTTATTTAGCATGTGTGCCATATTCCTATGGAGCACTGGAATATTGGGGAATAGTTAGGTGATCTCACACTGCTGTAACTGCACAATGTAGTAGGCTGTAAGGTGCAAAAAATTCAACGAAGCTGGCATCTCTCTACACCACAGAATCCACATGTAAAGGTTCTGTTTGTTTATCCTCTTACTCATTTAGAATTCAACTTATGGCTGGTTGCTGCTCATGAGATTGGTCACGCACTTGGCCTTGCACACTCTGGTGACCCAAGAGCACTGATGTACCCAAATTATAAACCCATTGACCCTGAGGATTTCCCACTCTCCCAAGATGATATTGATGGCATTCAGGCTATTTACGGTAAGAAGAAACAGATTATCAAAAATAAACTGAAAGAAAATAATAATTGAGAACAAAGATAAAAATAAACCATTACATACACTCCAGATTGTCCTCTCTGTTGTTATAAAACAAGGTTGTTTGGAAGTAGATCTCACCAATGTCCATCCTGTCCTAGCTTCTGTTGTTCTTTTGAGCAGTGTTTTCACACATGGAAAAGCTCTGTTTCAATAGTGAGAGAAGTCCTAGGAAGCCAAAATGAGACAGTTTAGAAAAAGTAAATTGCTTATATTGTCCTTATTGTTAATAGTAGGCTTTGAATTATGGCAACAATATGAATGAGAGTTTTCCAAGACCCCTGGGCATCAACTGCTCTGCAGTTGGAGGCCCAAATTGGGGAGCTCCCCTATCTCATTCTGCATACCACAGCTCACTCAATTCAGTAAAGTTTCTCAATTTCTTCTAGAATATTTGTATGAGTCTGAAGGGGCTATGGTAGGGAGGAGGAACATGAAAGCCCAAGTTGACCAAACCTGTTAAAAATGCCTAAGTATGGATTCTAGCCATTTTTAGCAAACAACTTAAAGATTTTTGTTAACCCTCCTGTGTTAGGACCATCATTAAATCCTCCAAAGAGCCCAGTAAAACCAACACGGCCTGAAGCTTGTGATCCTAAGCTTTCATTCGATGCTATCACTACACTGAGAAGAGAAATCCTCTTTTTGAAGGGCAGGTAAGCGCAAGTCCACTTCCAGACAAGTTCTTAAGGCCCTGTCTAGTAAAGCTGCAAAGCATCACCCTCATATTATCTCAATGCCACCTCTGATTGTTGTTTTTTAGAAACATTTATAATTTCCCCCAAAAATGGCTTTTGTTATTTTGTCATTGTCAAATTTTAAGCAGTTTTAATGTGATTTTAGGCCTAGAAGAAGTTTTTTTTTTTTTTTACAAAAATGGAACAGAAATCGGATAAACAGCAGTAAGCATGCTTCTGCTGCTACTGTTTATCATCTGTGATGGTGATGTGCTCATCATCACAGTGCCTATGAGTATATTGGCGGGGGGTACACATTTTGTACCACAAGTATCCCCAGTGATATATGCCTTTTCTGGAATTCTGAAATATTTCAAAATTCAAAGTTGTCCACATGGATGGCTGACATAGTAACATTTTTGCATTCAAATGGTTAAATGTACACACACTTTGTTTTTATACATAAAGGTATTGAAAATATTATGCATAAAATTATTTTCATGCCATGTATATATGAAACATAAATCAATTTGTGTTTACACTTGGATCCCACCTCATGATAGTGATGTGGGATTCAGACTGCAATAAAATGAGAGGGGAACTGTCTGGCAAGCATGGTTAACCAAGGTTAATAACCAAAGTTCCAGATTAAAAACTCACCAGGAGGCAAAGACAAATTACAAAGAAGTCTTATTGCATCCTTGGCCAAGAAGCAATGCCTGTAGGCTCCTGCCCTAAAAATACAAGCATAAGAGAACATGTGCTGTGCAAAACAGTTTTATACAACTAATTTACCATTGTTCTAGTATGAATTATCCCTCTCCTGTCTCTGGTTGGCTAGAAAAGAGGCTGGCTAGGATCCATACCGGAATTGGTCTAGAGTGGAAACTGCAGAGCTGCCCCCATGGAAGGGTACAACCTGGAAATATAGCTTAATCCAGTTTTATATTAAACCAAGACAGGGTTTTGGAAAACAACAAAAGAAGTACATTCCAGGCCACTGTTTCTGGAATCTGTGGAACTCTTTGCCAATTCTGTGGAACTCTTTGCCTCCATACATTAGAGCAATGTCTGAGTTGCAACCTTTTGTAAAGGCACTCAAGACTTGGCTGTTTGGTTGTGTATTTAAGTAATCAGATCTAATTTGCCAAATAGTCACTGTTGAATGTTTTTATGTTGAATGTTTTTATATTGTGTAAATGCTATTTTAGATTGTAAGTTGCTCGGAGCACCTTGGTGGAGAGCAACTAATTAAGAATTAAAGTGAAGTGAAGTGAAGTGAAGTAAAGTGAATAAAACAAACAGGTTTTTCCAGGAGGGACTTCAGAAATTATATTGAGGTGGCTGCAGTTGAGCTTTTGGGAGCTATTGTCTGAGGCTGAGAATGCATTCCTGAGTGGCTTAAGTCAGGCAGTTTAGACAGTTTCTTATATTTAGAACATTTAAGAATAAGGTAGGAAAAAAGTACAGACTATACATTTCAGACTTGTGAAATAGATGTATTATATAAAAGGATAAAAGTTATACAGAAAGGAATAGATACAAATGTGGTAGCTGCTTGATCCTAGCTTTGTAGTTTTGTCTTTGGATGTCTAAGTATGGACATGATGTGATTATGCCAATGTCTTTTCCCAAGCTAGCCAAAAAGAGAATATTGAAATGGCCAAAGTCTCCTTTCTCTCTGAGTCACACCTGGGGGCTAGTCCCCATCATGACACAATAGCTGGATAGGTTGCCTCTTGACATAGGTCAGGTAGAGATAAATGTTTCCTGTCCCAGAAATAAAATATAACATCTTTAATAGATTTACAGGAATAAAGTGGAATAAAATATAGTTTATGGTTAGGAAGCGAGAGGCGAGAGGCAAGGGTCTAAAGTTGGAGGGGCTTAGGAGCCTTTATGCAAGAGAGGAAACCACTTTATCTCTTTCTGGCATGTTGCCCTTGAAAAACTATAAATTCTTAACAATAAATCATTTTTATTAGGGATGGGGTAATGATCTTTCCCTTCTGGTGTGAGAGAATGGGCCATCTGCAAGGACGCCCGGATGATTTGATGTTTTTATCATCCTTGTGGGAGGCTTCTCTCATGTCCCTGCATGAGGAGCTGGAGTTGATAGAGGGAGCGCATCCGCCTCTCCCCGGATTCGAACCTGTGACCTGTCGGTCTTCAGTCCTGTCGGTACAGGGGTTTAACCCACTGCGCCACCGTGGGCTCCTTGGGGTAGTGATGTTCAATAACAATAGCAATATACAAGTATTCCAAAATCCAAAATCCAGAACACTTCTGGTCTCAAGCATCTCAGTCTGTACTGTTTGGCCCTCTATTCCCACAGATTAATGTATGGTAATATCAATATTTGTATTCTCAAGCACTTTTTTTTAAAAAAAAGAACTCTTATTATTTATTTGTAATGCAAACCATCTCATATTAATTTCAGGCACCTCTGGAGAGTGTTTCCTTCTCGCTCAGAAGTTGATCATGAATTAATTTCCACCTTTTGGCCTTTTCTACCATCCAACATCCAGGCAGCTTATGAAAATATGAATGATCAAGTTTTCTTTTTCAAAGGTAATGACATACTATATGAACCAAAGACTTTGAAGTAGGACATGCATACTATTGCCTCTCAGATATTTTTGACCACAGGTCCTGACCATACCAGCTGGGACTAATGGAAATCTGAGTTCAATAACATCTGAAGAACCACCCCTGATTTAGTAGAACTACATCAAAACACTGAGAAGTATCAGAAAACCATTGTGGTTTATCATAAAATAGCCAAGATATTTTTCAATAAAAAGATTAGTAATGGAACATTGGCTTTTTACCAGATCCTACAAAATATTCATCTGCAAAAGAGCACTGGCTGATTCCTAGTGTGTATTCTTGTTCAATGAAGTTTTAGCTCAACAGGCACTAGCTGTGTACTAAATGTGTATGCAGCTCCCTCATGTGGCTGCATTTTGTCATTATCTCAATTCCTGAACTGACTTAGACTGGCTCTGCACTGTCGAATGAATGCAGTTTGGCACCACTTTAACTGCCATGGTTCAATGCTATGGAATCCTGGTAGCTTTAGTTTGGTACGACACCAACATTCTTTGACAAAGAAAGCTAAAGACTAATTTGTGGGGGGGGGGGGGGAGAAGTTTTCCTTTCTTCTCTGTTGACTTGTTGCATTGGCTACCTGCTTCACTGGGTCAAAATATTTAAGATTAGTCCTCTAAAGGTTTTAGTCCTAAAACCATCCACACAACAGAGTTATAGCAGTTTGACAGTACTTTAACTTTCATGGCTCTCATCCTATGATATCCTGGGATTTGTAGTAATACGAAAGTTCTCTGATAAAGAAGGGTAAATATTTCACAAAACTGCAGAATTCCATAGCATTGAGTACTTAATATCAACTGCTATAAACCTGCAGTGTGGATGCAATAATCAAAACCTGAATTTGACTTCAGGTTAATTTCCAGTTAGGAGATCCATACGGGGATTGCTAAATGAAAACATAAGGTCTTTTTTGTTTCTTTTCCTATTTTAACAGATAACCATTTCTGGATGATTAGTGGCTTTCAGGTGCAACCTGGCTATCCCAGAACTATTGGTAATTTTGGCTTTCCACAAAACATTAAGAAAATTGATGCTGCCCTTTTCGACAGAAATACTGGGAAAACCTATTTCTTTATTGGTACCAATTATTGGAGGTAAGAATTGGCATCCAATTAGTTTTGGTTAGTATTAAAAGTGCTGGTTATGACCTTTAAATCCTTATGTGGCTTCAGTCCTCCAGACTATTTGAAAGAACATATTTCCCCATATGAGTCTGATTGAGTTTAAAGAATTTTAAGATCTACAAGGAAGACTTTTTCTCAGTCCCACCACCATCACTGGGAATTTGATGACAATGAAGGAGACGGCCTTCTTGGTGGTAACCTCCAAATTGTGGAGATCTCCACAGAAGGTCAATCTGGCCTCCTCCCAGGCTTGCAATTTTAATTTGTTGCAAAAGATGCCTCTTTTAGACCTAGTTTCAATATGTTTTTTAACTATAACTCTAGTTTAATTCTTGTAAATTTTTGTATTAAGAGTTGTTTAATTCAGTCAATCTGAATCACGTGACAGAAGAAGGGTGGTACCTAAATTAATAAGATGAAAGAAATAGTCACAAAGCATGCCTAAGTTCCTCTACAGAAGTCACTGGATATTTTTGTCCAAAGCAAACATTTGCATTCATTTGAAGATTGGAGGAGTACATGCAGTGTCACTTCCCATTATACACAGGTGCACATTGTGTATTTCACACTGCAGTTGTGTATGACACACTGCAGTTGGGCATTTCACATTTATCTTTTCCTCTTCAGTTATACAATATTGTGATTCACTGATGGGTAATCATCATGTAAGTTTGCAAGTGTAAAGTTACTTTCATCTCATGATGAAGGCTGTCACGCAGGGCCTCTGGAACATTGTTTTTTGATATACATGTTCTGATGGAGGCAGTATGGGTGTAGTGGCTTGAGTACAGGTCTGGTGACCAGGGTTACCAGAGACCCCTTCTACTCAGCCATGGAAACATAGGCCCCTTCTATTCTGCGATGTACAGTAATCCATATTTTCAAAGAAGATAATTCATATTATCTGCTTTGAACTAGATTATATGAGTCCAAACTGCCATGTAATCATTTGGATGCCTCTGGTAAAAACTGAGACAGGTCCCACATTTTGGACCTGTCTGGATGGGTCCTCATTTGACCTGATGCCTATAATGGAAGATAGTGGGGGGGGGGGGGGCGGGGGGGGAGACAGTGTTTTCTTTCCTTTCACTTCCATTGCAGGGGTACATTCACTCAGCTGCCAGAACTACTCGCCTAAAAATGAACATGATAGGAAAACTCACTCCTGGTAATACTTTGGAAAAAAAACACATGGGTACATTGTTCTTTTGAACTCTTTAGTAATGTATGTTGATCTCAAATTGGGGAGATTTCATTTCCGCAATAGTGAAATTCCTTCCTTATTTAGGTATGATGAAAATCGTCAATCTATGGATGTGGAATACCCACGAAAAATCAAGGATGACTTTCCTGCAATTGGCCAGCAAGTAGATGCAGCTTTTCAACATAATGGTAAATGGAAACTTCATATCAACACAGATCAGAGATTTGAATCATGGGGCCAGCTTGTGTTTTCTCTATTACACATACCTTCATAACAGCCTAAATGGCTCCAAATTGCTTTGTCTCCTATGAGGCAGTACAGCAGAACTGTTCCCTCTTCTCTTCATAGACTCATAGAGTTGGAAGAGACCCCAAGGGCCATCCAGTCCAACTGTATTCTGCTATGCAGGAATACAAAATCAAAACACTCCTGACAGATGGCTATATAGCCTCTGTTTGAAACCCCCCAAAGAAGGGGTCTCCACCACACTGAAACCTCATGGACATTCATACAATCAGAAAACTGGGACCAGAATGTTTCTCAACCCTGTAAACCATGTCTTGGGCATGCACACAGGCTTTAAAAAATTCTCTTAATTTTGGTTTTGCTAACAGAACCAGTTCCTTTCAGTGACATTACCTTATGTATCCTGGCTTTGATGTCATCTGACCAAAGCAAATAAATTAAGAGTAAGATTATTTGGTGACACCATGCTTGTTGAATCTGATAAAACAGAATGAGAATCGAATCAAAATATTTCAAACATTGCTGCATGGTGACTGAAAGTGGCACCACACAATGAGAGACAGCTTCAAAGATCAGTACTTCATATAATATCAACCAGATCACACGGTGTGATTGTGTGCATGAGTGTAAACATGGCAAGATAGGGAGAATGAACCCAAGGGAATAACCACATTTATCTGATTATGCACTCTTGTATAAGTTGACCTCATGTTGAGGGCAGATGTTGGGGCAATGTCCCTTCACTTTTGTGGTTTTAACTTTTTTCATTCATGGATTTGATTTGAAACATTCTGCCTAGGAATCTCAGGGTGACTCTATAGTTAACGTCCTCCAGTTGTGCTTAGAGAACACCTGTCTAAGAATCTCTAGGTCCTCCGGTTTATTCTCCAGCCAACTTCCAGTGGAAGTGGACACAGAATTGTGCTGTAAGAAATTCCTAGGGAACTGTTTGCTCAAATTAAAATAATAGTGATTTCTTTATTCATGGATTTTTAATTTTACAAGGATCTTGGCCCACTTACCCCAGTGAATGTGGAGAGCTGACTGTAGATTTTTATATGATCATGAATAAGAATAGGGTGATTGGGGGAGGGGGGACAGCTACCCATGGCCACCACCATTTTCCTATCTGAGCATTAAAAAGGGCCAGATGTGGCACTGCAGCAGAGAGAACAGAGTGGGTTAGTACTAATCTCTCTTCCTTCTCCCAATTTGTTCTTCCAGAACAAACTAAGATCTCATCTTTCCCCACTTGACTCAGATATGTTGATGGATTTTTTAAATTAAAGTCAAAGTACATTACTTACATCACTCTGTCAACTGGATATGTCAACTCAGTTTTGGGGGATTGAGATTTTGACTAAAATTTCTAGACTTATTTATTTATTTATTTATTTATTTACCTTACTTATATACCGCTGTTCTCAGCCCGAAGGCGACTCACAGCGGTTCACATCAAATAAGAACAGCAAAAAAATTCAGTGCCACAGTATAAAAAACAGTTAACAACCTAACACAATTACACAATTAATAAACAATTACCACAATACCCATTCACTGTCGTCTCATCATCAAAAGTATGATCTAGATTCGTCATCCATTGTTCATTCCAGTGTTCATTAACCAATCATTGCACTAATTATTCGAACGACTTATACACAAGAATGTGTAGGGTACATTTGTACCTTCAATTAGCACAGTATAAACTCTGAACTACTCTCAGGCTACAGATCCTGGCTTGAAATGGAGTGGTTAGATTTTTAAAAGCTGCTTTATAAATTGCCTGATAAATCTTATTATTAATCTTCCCCAAATTCATTTAAACCAAAATCCTTGAGTAAAGCCATTATTGCTGCCAATAATATAATCTCTTTTATTTCTAGGGTTGTTCTATTTTTTCCATGGCTCCAAGCAGTGGGAATTTGATCCGAATGAGAAAAGAGTGATTCGTGCAATGGAAAGCAACAGCTGGCTTAACTGTTAAAATTTCCAGATACCTCTCCCCCTACCCTCCCCCCCCAAAAAAAAAAACCTCCTTAGGGAAGTGCAAATTATTTATCTAAAGACACCAATACCCGTGCAATTCAATGCACTGTAGCTGCATACCAAAATGTATTTAAATTGTCTGTATTTGCTCAATAGTTGTGTTGATCAGTTAACAAAGCAGGCACTTTCCTGGCCAAGCACTAGGGATTAGCTCCTACAGCACAAAAAAGAAGAGAGGTTCAACATGTTTCAGCAAAGCTTATTTTAAAAAACTAACAATGTGTACATGTGAAATGAAATACCCAGGTTGAAAAGCCTTGTTTAAGTAAACTGAAACATTTTGAATCTTCTAGAGACTACCTGAGAGCTTTTTCCAAAATATATTGCTCCACATTCCATATGATTTTGATTTTAGTGGTCAGGCTAATGGTCTATGTTTCTTTCACATGTTGAAGATAACTAGTGTAGCATTTTTTTTTTTTTGCACATCATTTTTCTTGTTTTACTACCTAAGTGCTCAGTAGGAGATACTGGAGGCAGCTGCTGTTTGCCTTTCCTGTTGTAGGTTGGTGCATACAGCTATAGGAGAATTGCCTAGAGAAGAATTCCAGTCGTTACAAATGCAAACACACTGGTGTAACCTTACATCAGAAGTTTATGTTTCCCCGGCCACCCTTCACTCTTTCCCCATTGCTCATCTTTCTTTATTAAAGGCCAGCTGGACAATGGATAAGAAGGAACAGGATGAAAAAAGTATTTGTAAAAAGGAACTTCTTATCAAAGTTCTTCTTATCTTTGTTAACTGAGATTTGCCTATACACATGAAACTCAGAAACAGTGCCAAGATTTTCAGTATCTTTTTATAACAGGGACTATAAACATTCTAGAGCCCTGAGATCTACCGGGTAGGCCCTTCTCACAGTCCCACCTCTGTTACAAGTGCATTTGGTGGGGACATGGGAGAGGACCCCAAGTTTTGGAATTCCCTCCCTAAGGAGAACAGATTGGCTCCCACACTAATGGCCTTCAGGAAGGGACTGAAATGTGGCTATAGAAACAGGCCTTTGAAAGTAAATAATTTCTTAATTATGGAAGTGCAATCAGGACCATTTTAATTGGTTTTTACTGCTCACACCAACAAGAGCAAGTTTTATAATGTTTTTAACATGTTATATGTCTCCAGTATTTTTAGGTTTGTATAGTTATGAGTAATATATGTCAGTTATACTTAATTTGTTTACTGTTATTTATTTTCTATGCAATTGATGTGTTTACTTCGGTTGTTTGCTATGTGCTTATCTGTTGTGTATTGACTCTTGTAAGTTGCTCCGAGTCCCCTCAGGGAGATGGGGAGAGGCATAAATAAAGGTTATTATTATTATTATTATTATTATTATTATACACATGAGATTGAAGTTCTAATGCACTGTATTATGAATGAGCATCTATTTCCTGAGCCGACTTGTGTTGAAAAGTTTTTGTATGTCGTTTTTGTGTAGTGAGATGAGGAAAATCTGAAATAATTTTGATTTTTTTTTACAAAAAAATAATAATCAGATTACTATATATGTAACACCATATGCACCCCTCTCTATTCCCAAGATGGTTGCTTCACTGTTATTTCATATATATCTTTACCTTATTTCTTGCTTTTAATGCCAAAATTATGCAATTGCACTTTGAGATGGAAAGGTATAGCTTTTCTTAAATTTCAGCTCCAAACATTCTTCATCAGTGGCTACGCTGCTAAGTACTGCTGGAAACTAATGTTCAGGAACAGTAGTTGGAGGGCTACATGAAGAATGCCAAAAGGAAATTGACAAATATGGTGCTGAAGGACAATTTTACATATTCCATGTGCAACTTTCAAACCATAAGGCAACTCCAGAGTTGCAGACAAACTCTGGACCATCCCTTCACTTTTCTGAAAGCAGGGCTACCCACCATTCTTACTGGATGTTGGAAAATGTCACAGGGACAGCCTATTGAGAACGCAACATGGGTGCCCATGTAGATGCATATGTTGTATGCTAGGATCTGTCCCAAATCCTAGCATACAACATATTTTAGAGCATACAATCTTTGAGGAATGTATGCATTTTGCCTATGAATTTTTAGGGCCATGTATTTTTACTTTATGGCTTTGTAAACATATCAATGATAAACTCATTGCATTTAAAAGGGATTGTCACAACTGACTATATCTGGATTAGGTGTGGAGGCTGTATCATAGAAAGCACCCACATCTTATTTCCTGGGCTTGACATAGTGAAGGAACCTTTACTGATTCATCATAGTGTGTCCAGAGGCCACTGTTTACAACAGTGGGCTGGTTTAACTGTTTACAGCACTGGGATGGTTTATCAATAACGCCCCCATTTACAGCCCTGATCTAGAGATGTTTGATAAGCGGGTGTCTGGGAGTGGCAGTTCACAGAAATGTCATTGATTCTTAGGAGGGAAACTATTACACAAACCCCACAATTCCAGAAGGTATCTTCTATTACTTTCCCTCTAACATAAAAGAACAAATCAATACAGCTAACATACAGCAATTTCCAAAGTGAAATGTAGTTCTCTCCAGAAAAATCATTACTTATTATATAAATAAACCCATGAGTCTATCTATATGCAAAAATGTTATATGTTACAATAATCTGATTTACATTTACAATTAAAGAGGTGCATTTTAAACATTAACCTGATGTTTATTTTGATAAACAGCAGCATTGAGGCACTGCATTTCACGTTGCTCTGCCTGCCTTGAGCCTCCCTTCTATCAGCATAGCCCTTTGCATGCCTGCTTGAGAAGGGCAGAGCTTCCAGCTGGAGAGTAAAGAAGAGTTGAGATGCCATACGTCACATCACTCTGCCCGCCCTAAGAGGGGCTCAAGCCAGGTGCTTGTGCGGCGGCAGCATACAAAGGCTGCCTGGTTTGGTAAGAGAAGAGTGTCCAGATTTAAAGGGATGCTTGAAGGAGGGGGAGGCAGTTTAGGCGCAATTCTAATGCACCATCCAATGTAAGGCGCACTCCAATTTTGTCTATGCAATTTAGTCAAAAAAGGTGTGCATTAGAATTGCATAAATATGGTAATAAACCTATGTACTTGTTGCCTTCAAACCTGGCCTGCATTTTGATCTGGTTTCAAAGTAGCAGGCAACCAGGCAATGGATCCACACCACTCCTTAAGCATAATACACATATGAGACCTGGGCAACGTATACCTCTACAATAAATAGCTAAAGCTGCAGAGATTGTATCTCTGCAACTGTAATCTAACGTTTTTAACAGCTTGATTAAAATAAATTTATTGATGTGCAATGTTAGATTAAACCCCAGACTTAACAAGGCCTTCAAGAAGCCAGTGCACAAATACTAGCAGACAAGACTAATGTGACACTGAATATTTTAATGGACAAAAGAGTTAAAGTCTATGCCTGATTTTCAGAAAGTTCTAAGGTTATCCAGGTTCTGAAGAAGATTCATCTTGAATGCAGATCAATGTCTGCCATCTAGTGGTTACAAGGTTTCAAAAGTTTTTTATATATATATAATCTAAACAAGAGGGGCGGACCAAGGGCAAGACAGATGTATGGTACCCTTGAAGTGACTGGCTTGACCTTGAAGGAACTTGGGGTGGCCACTGCCAACAGGGAGCTCTGGCGACATGAAGAGTTGGAAATGACTGAATGAATAAACAACAAAAAGCTATTGGCAATGTTCAGTGTGGATCAGATTTTTTAAAAGATCATTTTAAGGTTCATAAATGGAGCATGATAGCACATGGAACTCAATTATTTTAGGACATGATACTTAGAATCCCAGGATTCTTCTTTTGTAGCAGTGAGTTTTGACAGCTGTTATTAGCTAAAAGCCCAAATCATGCTAGAATTGGGTTGTTGTAGGTTTTTCGGGCTATATGGCCATGTTCTAGAAGCATTCTCTCTTGACATTTCGCCTGCATCTACGGCAAGCATCTTCAGAGATTGTGAGGACCTCACTACCGTAGATGCAGGTGAAACGTCAGGAGAAAATGCTTCTAGAACATGGCCATATAGCCCAAAAAACCTACAACAACCCAGTGATTCCAGCCATGAAAGCCTTCAACAATACATACTAGAGTTCTTTTTTTAAACAAAAAGAAAACACTCTTCATATATAGCTAGAATGTATTTTTCCTGCCTACCTCCCAATTCTAAACTCCTACACTCAGAAAAAAATACATTTTAGGTTTGCACCTGCCTAATTTTGTATTTTGCTTAATTATTTCCAGATGAAAAACCTGGAGCACTTCTGCTCAGAAATAAGTACAGACAAAGAAGGGGAATACATTTATGGTTCAGAGTGGTGCTCACTGAAACTGGAATCCTGTATTTTTTTTCCTAATTTTGTAAATTTACATCCTGCATTAAACCCTAATCTGGAATTTAAGGCAGTTTACAAATAAAAAGAAAAGCATGCAGTTATGCTTAAAAATCCCACCAATGGCACCACGTCTTCTCCCTCTTGCATCCCTCTCTATTCCCAAGATGGTTGCTTCACTATTATTTCATATATATCTTTGCCTTATTTCTTGCTTTTAATGCCAAAATTATGCAATTGCACTAAAATTAATAATAATCATTTAATGAACTGTATGGAGAAGTACATATCATGGGGGACAAAATAGAAGTCTGAGGAATCCCAGAGGCCAAAAGCCAAGGAGCACAACAGCGATCAACTATCACCTTTCCATCTCAAAGTCCTGATCTGATAGTAATGCTGGTTTTGCAGCATTATCTTGATTAGATCATTCTCTCTACTATGTCACCCCAATATGACCTGTAAGAGGCCAATGAAAATAATGATATGAAGATCAGCATTTTTGCAGGTAAACAGAAGACAAAAAAAAGAAGAGATAGCAAAAAAATTCTCACCTATAATTATGTCTGGCTTGGAACAACTGCAGAAATTTCTCTGTCAGGGGTTTTCACTTAAATATGGGAGGTTTCAAATTCAAGCTGAATTTCACACACCACCTTTGTTTTTGTTCACCCCACACCTTAGAGGATAGGGAGCATTCAACAATGGACTATGCAATAGCAGTTTTATACCACTTTAAGCCGATCATATATGTTCTGGAATATATAGGCTGATGCAGTAATCTGAATGCCCTGCTAAAAAAGTTCTAGTCCAGTGATTCTCAAATTGAGATTGGTCATTGCTCTCCTCCCTATCTTCTGATTTCCTGGCTACAGTCTGCGTCTGCAGTAATCTTTGCACCTAGAAATTCAAAGTTTGCCACTGTCTCCACGTTCAGAATATCAGAATATTCTGATATATCAGAATATTATGATAGAATATTCCCTAGATCAGAATATTTTTTACTATGAGGAAAAAATGAAAGAAATTAGATTTCAGGTGGCAGCTATGGTTTTGATTGGCATCCAAGGAACAAGTGTAGAAAATATTTCAAGCTGTGGCTGGCTGAATCCATGGATAGGGAGGGCCAGCTGTATCTATGAAAACAATAGATTTATAGGAGGAACATATTTTTTTTTTTTTGCGTTAACATGATAAAATGAAATCAAGGGCAGTAAAACAAAGACCCTGAGCAAGGCAAGGCAATGAAATTGACAGATTCATCCATTCCAACCCATCCTTCCTTACATCCTTGATATTGGGGTTTTTTTTTTCCAAAGCCCAGAACAAGTTGATGGATATTCCTTGCTTTGAATCAATTGAAGCACTTGTGTGTCACAAACACAATTGTATGTTTGCTTTCCCCTTCACTTTGGAGTTGAAGAGAAAGTAGAAATTGTCCCTAAAGCTGTTTTGGGCCTTTCAGATCTTCCAAAGACCTACCAAAAACATCATTAGAGAAGATTCAGAACAAGGTATTAACAAAGATCAAGTGAGGCAAAGAGGAATGCAAGCATCAAAAGGAAAATGTCCTAACTGGTTTAATATTGCTAAGGCACTTTAACATTTTGACTACTGACTTCTTCACACGAGGGATTTTTGCCCCACTTTGCCACTTTTATGCATGGCTTGGATGGAGCCTGCCATGTGCCATCACACAACACAGGCGGGCTCCATCCACATTCCTCCCAAAGAAGAAAAAGAAGAACACAAGGGAGAGGAGAGTGAGGGAAAC
Source organism: Anolis sagrei (assembly GCF_037176765.1). NCBI lineage: Eukaryota > Metazoa > Chordata > Lepidosauria > Squamata > Anolidae > Anolis > Anolis sagrei. The sequence continues at coordinate 23,359,377 of NC_090023.1, read as the reverse complement.
CTGGGATATTTCAAGGTAGAACTTGGAGGCAAAATGATGAATATGCAGATAAAATCAAAACAAAGAATTTGGAAGTTTCCATATTTCCAGGTCCTTTTTTTCTGTCCAGATAATTCCATAGTAAATATGCTGATTCATATGCAAAAGCACCATATAATTTAGTACATTTATGTAATGCAACAACACTGAGGGCCAGCCAATAGGTGCTTCTGCTGTGATTTTTCTTCTTGCATCTTAAGTCGTAATTTTTGTTCATAACAGTAAACAGTAAACTTACTCTGTGTAAGTACCAAATGTTTTACTATCTTTGTATTTCTTAAGGAGTAAACACTTCTACAACCAACATGGGCTTCACATCAATATTATTAAACAACCAAAAGCAAATAAACTGGAAGGTCAGTCCAGAACACACACATAGGTACCATGGATTAGGCGAGCTCTTCATCTTGCTGATCTTTGTGTTTGTTGTAATCATGAAATATATTTTAGTCAAATATCGTGCACATGTGGTTCTCTAAGTAAAGATAGATTATCTGTAGCTCAAATATTTGTAGTGTGCCATGGTTGTGAGCCATCTGTAGCACCTCTTCACCTCTTTCTCTGATTCTCTTGTTATGATCAGCATGATGGGGAATGAAAACATTACATAGAAAGTTCACTTGGCTAACAATGTAATGAGTATATACAAGCTTTCCTCCCACTGACTTAACCACAAATCTATGATTGAAAAAGTACAATACTTTTAGCATCAGAACTTCATAACCCAATCCTATACAAATTCACAAAGAATGGAAGTTAGTTTTGGCCATCCCCGTTGGGGACTCCCGCAAGCTGGGGTCCAAAAAACTAACATTTCTGAGCTCTGAGTTGGAACCTAAGCTTTGTTGAAATCCCAGATGGACTTATTTCCAGGTAGGTGCATTAGATTGTCATTAGTAATTAGTTCAAATCATCACCAACCTCAGCAGTATAGAAGTCACTCAACTGGGCATTTGTGACAATGCAAAAAGTACAGTGGATGACCATATGGTGAATATTTTTTATCTATAAAGACAGAGAGATTAGATAGATAGATAGATAGATAGATAGATAGATAGATAGATGCATAGCTATTGCCAATAAAATTCCAGTAGCTTCCCACTCACTGTTGATTATTGCTGTCAGCTTCACTTTGTCTAAATGCATTGAATCCACACTCACTAAACCTATCTAAATCAATGAGATTGTTATAACACAAGCAAAATTTGAAAATTCAGACCTGGATGAGTATCTGATTCTGGGGACAGATCTTTCCCATAGCCTGGGCAAGTTATATTAACCTGGCACTTGTTGCTTCTAGGCAGAAAACAAGGACCTAAGTAAATTATGACTCTCACTTCTTCCTCTTCTTCTCTTTTTGACTTATGGCAAGCCTATGAATAAGAAATATTCAAGAGATCCTATTGATAACAGTCCTGCTTGGGTCTTGCAAGTTCAAAACTACTCATGACAACTGGTTTCATTTATCCAGATCAATCGTGACCTAATCCAATGACTCTGTAATATTTAATTCTCTTCACAACCATCACGTGGGTTGTAAAATTGGAAGTTCTTAGTCCCAACTAGAGAAGATTCACCAAATTAACTGCTGAATGAACATCAACATTGTCATGTGGTTTTACTTTACCATGACTAACAATAAGATTTAGACCATAACTAATTCACAGACAGTAGACTATCACAACTAATGGAAATGAACCAATTATCTACTCTCGTGCACGAGCACAAGAGATTCCTGGCACTAATCTCACAGTGTAGTTGCTTGATTTCCATCAAGTATCCCTTTAACTGCAGCCCCTTCCCTTTATTGGCCATGTTAGGCTGTTTCAGAAGATCTCATTGTTTCTTCAAAGGTTGATTTTCAAGATATGCAAAAGCAAAACAGGGACGAAAAAATGGACCACTAACCAAGTAAAATTTTATGGGCACCACACAGTGAATTTTCCTCACTGGTAACTTTGATACATCAGGAAGACTCCAGCTTCTCCTCTATCTAAGTATCAGTGTGCTACCCTTTCATCAAAACTCAGAGCTGTGTAATTACCTTCTGAGACATGAGTCACTTTGTTTCTTGGCTCTCAAACCAGCTTTCATCTATAAAAGGAATGTAGGGTCTTCCTGCCTGCTCTTGTCAAGTCGCCCTTTGCACTGAGGAAGAAATGGAACTCTTTGGTCTGCTTCGCCCACCTTTACTTCTACTAATTTCTCTGAACTATTCGGCTGCAGCCCCTGCACTTTTTGCATTGTCACAAACATCCAGCTGGAGAGACTTCTATACAGCTCAGGTAGGTGATGGTTTGAACTAATGACAAATTAATGAATCAGATTAGGATCCCAGTTACCTAGCATTAAGTCTCCCTGGGACTTAGGTGAGGTTTAGCTTCCAACTCAGAATTAGAAAATGTTACTTTTTTGAACTACAGCTCCTAATAGCCTATAACTGGTATGACCAAAACTAATTTCCTGGCTTTGTAAAATATGTATGGGATTGGTATTTACTCAAATATATGCTTTGTTGCTCTTATAAGAACACTCTGATAATATGAGTAAAGCTGCCTGTCAACTTATGGCAACCCCATGGATTTCATAGTACTTTCTTAGACAAGAAATATTCAGAGGTAGTTTGCTAGTGCCGTCCCCTGAATATAGCCTACAGCACCTGGCATGCCCTGGCTTCCAAGAACTAACTAGTTCTGACCATTCTTAGATTTCAAGATAAATTTTCTGGTACCTTCAAACTATTTAAACAACTGCTTAGATGGAATCTTCTAATATAAACTGATATTCAACAATGAAGTTAGATGATTTTAGACTGGATGTGATAGAATTATGTGGCTCTTTAAATGATATTGTGTATAACCGCACTCATTTCAGAATGTTGTAAGCCAGCCTAGTTGTGTTTGGGAACTTTCCGATCCACCTAACATAGTAAGAATTTGGATGTGTGTCAAGACGTTTTGCTATCAGGTTATAACTGCCAATACTTGTGGTAAAGAGAAGCTGATGAGAAACTGAACTTACCTTTTGATACTTGCTTCTCGAAGTGAATTAAACACTAACAATTTCAGTTTTTGGGGTTTATATGGAGACACAGCCAGGAAATCAGAAGACGTTTACTCCTAAAAAGGATGAGAGCAATGACCAATCTCAATAAAATAGTGAAGAGTAGAGACATCACACTGGCAACAAAGATCCACATTGTTAAAGCTGGACCATATGAAGGGCTGAGAGAAGAAAGATTGATGCTTTTTAATTGTGGTGCTAGAGGAAAATTCTGTGAGTGCCTTGGACCGCAAGAAGATCAAACCAGTCCATACTCCAGGAAATAAAGCCCAACTGCTCACTGGAGGGAAGGATGTTAGAGGCAAAAATGAAGTACTTTGGCCACATCATGAGAAGACAGGAAAGCTTGGAGAAGACAATGATGCTGGGTAAAATTGAAGGAAAAAAGGATGAGGGGCCGACCAAGGGCAAGATGGATGGATGGTATCTTTGAAGTGATTGGCTTGACTCTGAAGGAGCTGGGGGTAGCCACGGCCAACAGGGAGCTCTAGTGTGGTCTGGTCCATTAGGTTGCAAAGAGTCGGAAGTGACTGAATGAAGAAACAACAACAAAAGAAGCCACCACCCCAAATCTACAAGATCTGAGTAGGAGTATTTATAGGGTGACTTGGAAGTCTCTCATCCCTACATGAGCCAAAAGTCAAAGCAAGATGGATGAATGGTATGGCTTGACCTTGAAGGAGCTAGGGGTAGCAACAGATGACAGGGAGCTCTGGTGTGAGCTGGTCCATGAGGTCATGAAGATTCGGAAGTTACTGAACGAATAAACAACAACAACAACATGGAGACAAACTGAGGGTTTACTTCAGATCTTACTATATTGTGTAGTTGTACCAGTATTAGTCTGTAGCCTCTGGCCATTGATAAGCCCAGAGATAATGCCTCTTAACTATAGCTCCCATAATGTCACAGCCAGCATGAACAATTGACCTGATAGTTATGGTTTCTAAAAAATATAGTCCCAAAAAGTAACCTTTCTCATTCTTTCTTTAATTCAACAAATTTTGGGAATCAGGAAATGTTTTTTTGCAAAACGATATCTTCCCTTTTGGAGGTACAGATCTTCTCTTCCTGATATATTTGTCTCTGCCTTTAGGAATACCTTGACAAATACTACACACCAAAAGGAGGACACCTAGTTGGCGAAATTACAAGTGGTGATTCCATGACAAAGAAGGTTCAACAAATGCAGGCATTCTTTGGCTTACGTGTCACTGGGAAACTGGACTACAGTACCATGGATGTTATAAAGAGGCCTCGATGTGGTGTCCCTGATATAGCAAACTATCGACTTTTCCCAGGGGAACCAAAATGGAAAAAAAATACATTGACATACAGGTAATGAGTTGACAATGAACAGAATATTTAAACATTCACTTCTTCCCACTGTTCAGATGTGGGATATCCACATCTGGTACTTTTTGTAGTGCAGGTGTGGAGTCTGGTCCACTTTTTAATTTCAAGTATGGATGAGTTCATTATCAAAACTTAGATTGTAGGATTGGGCTTTGCTTCAGTACCCTCAATTCCCAAACTATATGTGATACCAATTGAAAGTTAAGCAATATTAGCAAATATTAAAAGATAACTAAACATCACTGATTTTTTTTATAGTTTTTTGTCATACTTAAAGCAGGATGCTCCCACATTCAGTCATGAATGAAGAATAAACCAGATATGATATCAATCAATCAAACTTTATTTATATCCCGCCCCATCTCCCTATGGGGACTCAGGGCGGCTTACAACATGAAGGCAACCATTCGATACCTCAAAACTAATAATAAGCAATAAATTGAACAATAAATGAGCAATGTAAGCATTCTGTCATAAAACAAATCATAATAAAACCCAATAAAATATATTGCTATTAGGCTAGTGACTAGCACCTGAGCACATTTCCATCAGTAACAGAAACGCTTTAGAAATCTTAATCTGAAGTGCTTTAGAAATATTACAGCCACACATGCAAATGAAACCTTTGCTTAGTTTTCCAGAAAAAAACATACATTTTTTATTAGTCCCCCAAGTATCCCAGTCAGTATTTTGCCTGTTTGTTCCTCTCTATTCACTTTTTAATGTTGAAAATTATTTTCTGGCTATTCTATACTTATGGTTTCACATGTCCATGCTCCAAAGAATATTCCCTCTCTGTTCTGGAAGTGTTTGTGGGCCTCGCTAGACACTCTGGTGCTATCCTATGATATGTTTCTGGCCCAAGTATACTCAAAACATTTTTATTATCAATCATTAAAAGTATCCATGTGGGGGTCTTGGAATGTATCCCCTGTGGATATGAGGGTTTTACTATACATGTATTTTGTATGTCCTGCGTGTGCCTCTTTGTGAGAAAAAGAAAGAAAAAGATTTATTTGCCAAGATATTGAGAATATGGTAGGGGGGTTAAATGGAAGAAGGATTTTTCCTCTCATTCATATTATAACGGTACAATCCATGAGATAAAGTGGTGGAAGGAAATATCTAGGAAATATCTAGGATACTGAAAGCTAAACAAGTAGAGGATACTTAGTAAGATTGTGTGCTCTAACACTGCATTATTTCTATAGCCAAGTAAGATGTCTCTGGCATTCAGGAGTCAGTTTCATTTGAAATCACCTAATTCCAATGGTGTTAAATTCATGAGAGGCAAGGAGAGAATGCACAGCAAAAATTGGAAGATGTCTGCAGATAAATGAGACAGATTAATCTTTCCTTTTGATAACTAGAAATGGCTGTAATGATGTAGTGTTGACTGTTTATTATCCAAAGCATCATATTTGAGGAAATGTTTGAAAGGAAGCATGCTTTCTATCCCACAATCCTATTCAACATCCCTCATAATGTCACTTTCCCCAAACATTGGGCAAGTCAAACAGTTCCTTATCCAATTTGGAAAATTTTGTTTTGGAAAGAAAAGATAGACGATGTTGAGAGGCATTTTGCAGGCATCTGGCAATGTATTTTGCAGCACACTGTATGCATGCAAGGGGAGTGCATGACAGTAAGTTGGATGCTCTGTGGTTTGTCTCTAGTAAGAAGTTGAGATGTGGCACTGCAAAATCAAATGGCTGAAATGAGTTTGGGAAATGGCATGCTTTTAAAATGAGACTTCATTCACCACTTGGGGGAGCAGCCTCTCCAAGAAAACACAAGATTGTAAGACACACGTTAATTTCAGTACCACCAACGGGAAAAAAAACCCAGCTTCATTTATGTATAAAAAACACCCTCAAATCTTTGGTGTATCCTGTTTTTAGATATGTTTATATGGGAGGGAGAAGCATGTCTTAGAATTGAAATGTAGTAGAGTTGCATCACATCATACACAATTATCCATATGACCCATATACATATAGATGTATGTGTCAACTGCAGAAGAAATCCTCTGTGTGCACATAGTTCTGCACACACAGTTTTGTGTTCTCCCACTGCTCGACAACTGCCAAGGCCCAGGAGAGCCTCCAACTGCTCTTACCAATAGGAAAGGAAAAACAGAGGAGGTGATTAGATATCATCATCATAGAGAAGCAGCTATTCTTAGCTCAGTTGTGGGGGGAAATGGAGGTGCACTCTCAAATGGAGTGCACCCACTCATTCCTTCTTTTTTCCTTCTTCAAGGAACACAAGGCAGTTGGATCTTCATGGTCTGAATCCTATCTTTTTCCTTCCTCTATTAAGAAGGATCACCAGCATCCCTCTTGAGGCTTGATGGCTACCAGGCTAATGAAAAGACTTAGGATAGAATATAAGGGCAAGAGACTAGCCATCTGCAGTCTGTCCAAAAAGCTGTACTTATGCATGTGTAAGCCACTAACAGGTTGTTTATGAATTAGGTCTTTGGCATTATTGAAGTCATGTGGGATCACTTCAATAATGCCAGGCCCACTCTCCACGTGGATCTTTATATTGTTTTCCTTCTACCTCTATGCCCTACCAGAACAATGGATGTGCTGGCTGACAAGCACATCCATTGTCATGGGGCAGCAAATCCATTCTTGATTTAATGACTGCTTCTCCTGCAGCTTTTCTGAGTAATACAGGAATTCATCTGGTGCTGAATCTTGAAATGGCAGGCTTCAAGAAGGCTACCATAAAACTTGAAACACCTGAAAGATAAGCAGCTCTAAAATGAAGAGTAGATTTGCCATTGTATTGGGCAGTGGATTAAGAAAAGCCATGTTGAATATGATCAAAGGCTGGTTGTGGATTTGCATACCCATATACCTCTAGAAAGCCTGCAATCAGGATATAAGTGTTTCTGGTGAATGCCCAGGCTACATTTCATCTCAGACACTTTTTTCTGTTTGGGATGGGCAGAGGAAATGTTTGAGTAGCTCTGTGGCTTGTGACTCAACTGGACTCAAGCCATAAAGGTGTTCAGCTGTTCACATGATCAGAGATGAAACGAGAGTTTGAAACTGCTCAGCCACATATTATAGGAATATTGAATATGATAAGTATACATCATGAAAAGCTAGACATTAGGGCATTTTGAGTGATGGTATGGCCTGGGAGAATCTCCAATTTGCTGGAGAACACATCAGTGAACAATGACACATCCAGTCTTCTCCTAACAGGGCACATAGCAACCTGATAGAAAGAGAACTGGACATATCACTCACACCCTGAATTGAGGGGGGCTTAACCCGCAAAAAGTAGGTTATGGGTAATATTTTCTACACTGTGGTAATGGAATAACTGTAAACATAAATTAGCATAATTACAATTTAGGCTTGCAACATCATAATTACTGAACAGGGTACTAGCCAAAATCTCTGAATATAACCAACAGGTTTCCAGCCAAAGTAGTTTTGTTACCTTTCATTATCTTAGTTTTGAAATGTGTCTCAGTTACATCCTTTTGACCTCCTCACTCCCAGATCTCTAGATATAATTAAATTATCTGTAACTCAAGATCACCACACTCCAGTTATGTCCAATGTGGAATTTGATTTTTCTTAAGTATGTGCACACTCCTTCAACATTTTTCTCAATCTGTCTTTCACAATCATAAGAACAGTTTCTTGGTCAGTCAGTATTAACACATTATATGACTGTACAACTGACATTTGGATGTTTTGACCTATCCTGAGCCCCTTTAACCTGCTTGCATTGATCAGTCTTTGCCATTCCAATGCCAATTCCCCAACTTGAAAGAGATCCTTTCAAAATTTATCACAATTCATTTTTCTTCTGACTTTTTATCAAAAATGCAGCCATATCCCTGCTCACTACTTATAGAACTTTTTAACAATTGGAAAAGAACTAGTTTCACTATAGATTCTTGGGACCCTTACTTCCACTCCCAATTCATCTACTGAATTAGACATGGCTCTCAATAAATGTAAAAATGGCAAAGCAGCTGGCCTGGATGATCTACGGATGGAACAAATTAAGAACTTTGGTCCAAAAGCAAGGTGGTGGCTGCTGAAGGTGATGAACAACTGCACTGCATCCTGTCAGATCCACAAAATCTGGAGGAAAGCAAGAGTCATAGTCATCTTGAAACCAGGCAAAGACCGTAATGATCCAAAAAGCTATAGACCAATCTCCTTGTTATGCCACCTTTACAAAGTTCTGAAGAGGTTTATTTTGCATAGAATTATAGAAAAATAGACCCATGTCTGATTCCACAGCAAGCTGGCTTCAGGAAAGGAGAACGCTGCACATCGCAAGTGTTGAACCTGACCCAGCATATAGAAGATGGTTTTGAAAGGCAGCAGATCACAGGAGTTGTCTTCATAGACCTGTCAGCAGCCTATGACACTGTAAATCATCCCCTTCTCCTGAGAAAGACTTATAATATCACAAAGGACTACCACCTCACCTGCTTCATAGGAAATCTGCTACAAACAGGAGCTTTTTTGTTGAATTCCATGGCCAGAGAAGCAGATGGTGAAAACAGAAGAACAGCCTGCCTCAGGGGAGCATGCTTACTCCATCAATGTTCAGCATTTATGTAAATGACCAGCCATTGCCAGAAGGGACAGTGGGTTTAATCTATACTGATAATCGTGCCATCGCCACTCAAGCAGGGAGCTTTGAAATGGTCAAGCAGAAACTCTCCAAAGCTCTAGGTGCTCTTACTGCCTATTACAAGGAAAACCAGCTGATTCCTAATCCATCTAAAACACAGACATGTGCTTTTCATCTTTTCATCTTAAGAACAGACAAGACAGCTTCTCACGCACTCCTACTTATCTGCATGGGACTCCAGAGGATGCAAGAGACAGCAATCCAGGTTAAAATCATTGCTTTTCATGGCATTTGTATTGTTCTGCATCAAACCCCATAGGATACAAGAAACTGCTGATGGTTGGGCAATGAAACAGGATGGGAAAACTTTAGATGGTTCCCGTTCCCTTCTGTCTTTTAGAAGAAAAATCAAGACCTGGCTTTGGGACCAATGTTATGAACCCAAAGATGTTCTTGTTCTTTTGTGCAGAGTGTTCAAGGAATAGTAAGGTAGTTTAGATCAATGAGACACTTTAGAGACCAAATTTGGTTTTAACACTATTCATGTAACATTTATTGAAATACAATCACCACCGAATCATATCAGAATCACATCAAGAGAGAGCTCTCGTGCACACATATATTCACACATACTCTCTCACACACAGGCCTCCTCCAGTGAAGATGATCAGTATTTTCCGAGGAGATGTGGATGCTCCATTGCTGCGGATTAGGAAGCGTGCATAACACCAAGCGTTCGATCAGTGAGCAGCAAGTAAAAGAAGATTTTAACACTTATGGCAATGATTTGACCCAGACTGGATTTTAGACTCTGATTTTAATAGGCGTGTGTTAATCAATAGGCGTGAGTTCCCCTCGGGGGTGAAAAGGGCAGGGTATAAATATAGGAAATAAATAAACAATAAAATTCCCACCTGTTTTTCAGTTGTAAAGATGGGAGTAAAATGTGATAAGAGGTAGGAGCTCTGAACAGAAATTACTGACCCCTGTTCAGAGTTCCCTCCTTTCAGGATACGTCTGCCCCTTTTCAACCCTGGAACATGTGATGATAAAAAAGGCTGAAGTGTCCTACGAGGGATACATTTCTCAATGTGATGAGGTCAGATTGTTCAAGTTCCTTCCTTTCAGTACACCTCAGCCTCTTTTCAACCATGGAGGGCTAGGCATGATGGCAATAAATAATATAACTCATGTGATGAGCTCACTGCCTTTCCATGCTTGAAAAGAAGGTGAACTGTCCTACGACTGGAAAATTTCTCAATGTGATAAGGTGGAGATTGAGATGAGAAGTGGAATATGATGTGTCGGTACCAACAGTAGTGCTATTCATACAGGACAAGGAAGACATTTCCTCCCTATATTATAGTAGCCCACATTCTTCAGAGTTACTTCTGGCTGTTTCACTGATCCTACAAACTGTGGTCATTTGTTCATTAACTTGAAATGAGTGTCTATTAAAAACAACTTGAAAAAGAGATTACCTGTCACAAAAAAAGCATTCTAGGGGATATTTGCATCATCATTCCACGGTCATCCAAACATTATTTTTAATGGATGCTCATAAGTATGGAGAAAATACAATATTTTTTTTTCTTCTTCTTTTGAATTTAGTAGAAAGACTTCTGCCTACCAAGAGTCCTTCCAGACAGGCCCTGTATCCCAGGATCTGATCCCAGGTTTTCTGTTTATCTCAGATTATCTGGCAATGTGGACTATATAATTCAGTTTAAAGCAGAAAACCTGGGATATAGGCCCTGTCTGGAAGGGTCTCTAGTTGGGTTACCATTCAGTCGTTATTGCATTTTGCATCATCAACTACCAAGCTTGCAAACTTTGGGGTTTGTTTGTTAAAAAATGCAATACAACCGTTTGGTTTGCTCCTGACATGATAAATCATACCCGATATCCATGGGAAATATATTTCTGGACTTTGTGTATATCTGTGAAACTGTAGATAATAGCAAATCCTATTATTTTCAAATAATGGAAGTATCAGGAGGATCCAGGAGACCCTAAGTGAAAAAGTGAAATCTTGGATATGGAGATCATGAAATGTGTCTTTTCTCTCTCTAGAGTGAAAAAATATACTCCCAGTTTAAGTCATGCGGAAGTGGACAAGGCTGTGGAGATGGGTTTGAAAGCATGGAGCGCTGCTGCCCCTTTGAACTTCGTAAAGACAACGACAGGGGAAGCAGATATTATGATTTCATTTGAAAATGGAGGTAATTGCTTTAATGGAAGCCTACCATATTTGATGCTAAATGCTTTGGCATTATAGTTATTAGGGTAAGATCATGTATCTGTCGAGATTAACTGGGTAAAACAATGACATTCATATAAAGCATGGTGTTTATACTAAATAGGTATTCATTGCTAAACTTGAAAGGTCCTCATCACAAAGGCCAGGTAAAGAGGGGGGCAGCAGGGTGAATGTGTCACCCTGCATGCAGCTCCCTATTGGCAATACTTTCCCTATCACACAAGGGAAGCATCGCCCTTCTGTGGAGGACCTGTGCTAGCTCCATTGGAGCCAACACAACATAGGAAACCTCCCCTGTTGTGGGGAAAACCTCCAATAATAATTATTTCTGGTTCTCACTGCACCCTGGTTGAGGTGGGGTCACCGCCAGAAGTCACATTATGTTGTGTGATAGCCAGCGTGGGGCTCCATCTGGAAGACAGGGTGAAAGCTTCCTAGGACACTTTTAGGTGAGTGTGATGAGATCAAAAGAAAAAACTATCAGGAATGTAAGACATTATTTACAGAATTTTGCTTCTGTTTCTGGTCCTGTTCAACTTAGGGATGGAAATTCTAGATTTTTCCATTCCCTGGAGATGACAGATGATAATACAGTTTTCCCTCTGAAGTGTTGAAACACTTTAGAATTTTTCCTGCACAATGACAGGAAACAGCATACCTTTCTGTAGAAAGCTGCAGAACTTTCTTAAAAACAGCATAGCTTTCTGGAAATTGTAGTTTTCCCATGAAAGCTACAGAGCTCTCCAAAAAAAAAAACCCTCACACACACACACACACAAACTCCTGAATGTTGTACAAATATAAAGTTTAAGTAAACATAAAGGTTTCCGCTGATATTATGTCTAGTCATGTTTGATTCTGGGGGAAGGTGTTCACCTCCTTTTCTAAGCCGAAGAGTCAGTGTTGTCCATAGACACCTCCAAAGTCATAGGATCAACATAATTGCATGGAGTGCCGTTACCTTCTCGCCAAGGCGCTACCTATCGAGCTACTCACATTTGCATGTTTTCAAACTGCTAGGTTGGCAGAAACTGGGACTAACCGCAGGAGCACACCCCTCTCCCCGGATTTGAACCGTCAACCTTTCGACCAGCAAGTTCTGCAGCTCAGCAGTTTAACCCACTGCACCACTGGGGAAGAGGCTATATAAAAGTTACATAGCTTTAAAAGATGGGATAGCACAAGACAGAATAATACATAGCTTCAGAAACTACAGAGCTTTCCAAAAAAGGCAGAGTTATGAGCAGTTAACAAGCCAAAAGTAAACAAGAGAATATAACATTGGCTAGCATCCTGCTGTGAATTTACAAATAGTAAGCCAATTCATAGAATTGCAACTATGCACAAAAGACATATTTCCTAGAGAGGAGCATTATGGAGCCATAATAGCAGGACAAGTAGAATGAGCAGTGTGGCACAGCACTTTGCAGGACAGGCTGTCCTTGTGAAATGGCAATGCAAGAAAAAAAGGAGGCTATGGACCCCATTAGAGACTGAGGTCATTGGTAATCCAAAACTAACAACAGTAGATGGATGCCTTGGGTCTAGCCATTAAAATGTTCCTCCTTTTTAGTTGCCAATTTTTCAATGAAAGCCCCTGCGGTATAATGGAACATTCTCCAGGGTGCCTCTTTACAAACAGGAGTCCCATTTTGAATAAATATATACTGAGAAAAAAATCATTATTTTTGAATGAGCCTGGCACAATGAAACATCTTGCCCATTGGACAGCATCACAATGCTCTGACATGGTTGCATATCCTGTCAGGGATGCAGCTCCACCGTCATAGTCCTTGGGTTAAGATCTCAGTTATAGTATTTTTTTAAAAAATCTGATGAAAGACACATTTGGAAGAGAGGGCTATAATAATTATCAATTTTCATGACAACAACCAGCAGTTTGAAAGGATAATCTTCTGGCCAACCATTTCTAGAGCCACCCAGTTAGCTCCGAAAGCAGCAACTTTTCAAAGCCTTGAATACGCACATCTTGTGACCTTGAGGGGTCCAAAACTCACAGTTGTGCAAATCATGCAATTTATATTTTGGCTACTATATATGTGCTAGGTTTGTTAATGACTTAGATGAAGGGTTAGAAGGCATGATCATCAAGATTGCAGATGACACCAAATTGGGAGGGATAACTAATACTCCAGAAGACAGGAGCAGAACTCAAAATGATCCTAACAGATTATAAAGATGGGCCAAAACTAACAAGATGAAGTTCAACAGGGACAAATGCAAGATACTCAATTAGGCAGAAAAAATAAAATGCAAAGATACAGAATGGGGGAAGCTTGGCTCGACAGCAGTACGTGTGAAAAAGATCTTGGAGTCCTCATGGACAACAAGTTAAACATGAGCCAACGATGTCATGTGGCGGCTAAAAAAGCCAATGGGATTTTGGCCTGCATAAATAGGAGTATAGTGTCCAGATCCAGGGAAGTCATGCTACCCCTCTATTCTGCATTGGTCAGACCACACCTGAAATCACACAGTGTCCAATTCTGGGCACCACAATTGAAGGGAGATGTTGACAAGCTGGAATGCATCCAGAAGAGGGCGACTAAAATGATCAGGGGTCTGGAGAACAAGCCCTATGAGGAGCGGCCTAAAGAGCTTCTCTTCAGAAGAGAAGGCTGAGAGGAGACATGATGAGGCCCATGTATAAATATGTGAGGGGAAGTCACAGGGAGGAGGGCGAAAGCTTGTTTTCTGCTGCCCTGGAGACTAGGATGTGGAACAATGGCTTCAAACTACAGGAAAGGTGATTCCACCTGAACATATCCCAGGGTGTGGTGGAGGTCCTTCTTTGGAGGCTTTTAAGCAGAGGTTGAGTGGCCATCTGTCAGGGGTGCTTTGAATGTGATTTTCCTGCTCCTTGGCAGGGGATTGAACTGGATGACCCATGAGGTCTCTTCCAACTCTATGATTCTATGATTCTGATTGTAACATGGCATTATGTTCTTCTCTGTTAGATCATGGAGATTCCTACCCATTTGATGGGCCTCGTGGGACTCTCGCACATGCTTTTGCACCTGGGGAAGGACTGGGTGGAGACACTCATTTTGACAACGCAGAGAAATGGACAATGGGGATGAATGGTATGAGTAAAGCCATGTAATGACCGCAAAAAATGTCCAGAAGGCACAGCGTGTACCAAACTAATCAGGCATGACAAAAATAACTAAGATATAGTTCAACATGAATATAAAAGGGACATGTCATATTTCTGAAGAAACCATTACTCAAACTCTTGAGCCTTCAGCATTGAGAAATAGCAAAATGCATTATATTTGGGTCGTTGTCTCGCCCACAAAGGGCTTAAAATGTGAAAACCAGTGCTATTTTAAGCCTATGATAAACAATTAGGTAATCTGTAGAATTAAAACCATGTAAATTTTATTTGAAAGCAGACTATAAAAATAAGTTAAACTGTATTATTTATTTATTTACAACATTTCTACCCCGCCTTTCTCAACCCCAGAGGGGACTCAAGGTGGGTTTATAACATAGCCAGCTAGTCGATGCCATTAAAAACAATGTAAAATTAAAATGAACATTTAAATAGGATTATAAAATACATCAAAACATTTTAAAAGCATCACTGTTAAACCACGCTATTCATATTCATAATCTGGGCCGTTCCATTTGTCCTTGCACATAATTCTGTATTTGTCTATTGCATAGGTTCTGCAAAGGCTTGATCAAACAGTCATGTTTTCACTCTTTTTTAGAAGGTCAGGAGGGAGGGGGCTGATCTAATATCCCCGGAGAGGGAATTCCACAGCCAAGGGGCCACCACTGAGAAGGCCCTGTCTCTCGTCCCCGCCAGTTGTGTCTACGAAGAAAGCAGAACCGAGAGCAGGGCCTCCCAGGACAACCTTAAACTTTGAGATGGTTCTTAGGGGAAAATCCGTTTGGACAGGTTAGTAAGGATAGTACTCAATTAAAACACCACTGCAGGAAGTACAGGCCCGTAGCCAGGATTTCGTTTCGGGGGGGGGGGGGGCTGAATTTTTTTCAGGGGGGGTTGGGGGGGGGGCTGAGTCTGAGTGAAAGAGGGTCTAGCCTAGCAAACCTTTTGTATCATTACCCCAATACCCCCATGCATATGGGATATATTGAGTATGGTGATCAGATCATGATATGAATAAACATAACAGTTTAAATAATGCACCAGTAAGGCCTTTTCGCGAACCACCATGAGAATTTCGGGGGGGGGGGGCTGAAGCCCCTCGAGCCCCCCCCCCCCCCCGGCTACATGCCTGAGGAAGTATACAATTGAGTAAAGTGCAAGATTTCACTTTTCTGCATTGGTCACAATGCCTCCTGCAATATCTCAATTTTTTTCAAAGTCCCTCTCAAAATGGTGGACAGAAGTAATTCTGCAAAGCTTTGGACAGGATTTACGAATTGATATCAGTGAGTTGAGGTAGTTTTGTTTGCTTCCATGTGTTTGTGGGGTTTTTTGTGTGGTTACAGAGCGAAAAATGCCAGAAACGTGCCAATCTTTTTAGAAAATTGAGGGTTATGCAATTTCGAAGGATTGGCAGATGTCACCGTGCACACTCTGAGCTAGCATAAACATTCATTGGATACTAAATTGCATCTTGGCACACATATATCTTGCAGAACATTGTTTTCAGCCCCAGCCTAAGTGGTACTACATTCTGAGTCATTACAAAAACATCTATTGATCATTAGCACTCATAAAGAAAATAACTATTTATTTGTAGAGCAATCTATCAGATATTCAACAGTCATTTCATACCATGGTGGCACAATGTCTATGGAAACTATTAATGTTGACAACATGACACAAACATCACATGAATTGCATGTTGTGTTTATGTTTTGTCCAGAAGCATCTTCTTGTAGTACCAACATTGCTTTGTATTGCACAGGATTTAATTTGTTCACTGTTGCTGCTCATGAATTCGGTCATGCGCTGGGTCTTGCTCATTCTGCTGATCCATCAGCTTTGATGTATCCAACATACAAATATCAACATCCATTTGGCTTCCAACTCCCCAAAGACGATGTGAAAGGAATCCAGGCACTATATGGTAAGACTATTAAAATAATAGCTTGCCTGTTTATTTAATTTGGTCGCAAAATCCAATGTTACTGGTTTGTTGGGGTTTTTTTTTTCTTCATAAATGTTACTTTTCCTGACAACATTTTCTAGCTGGACACTATACAAAAGTCATAAATAAATATGAAATATGGATACTTTCATCACTTAATTGCGCCGTATATAATGTGTGTTTAATATGTGAACGGCCTTTATTTTAGAAGTTGGGCTGTATTTGGTGATATGAAAGTTCTGCTTGTCATGCGTAACCTATGGGCAATAATGGACATTAATCCATACATGCAAATTTTGACTGGATGCTGATAGGTATGCATGCATGAATTAAACTTATTCTATACAATATTTTGTAGGGTTCCTCGGCATCGGTTTGTTAATACCATGATCCTTCAAAAATCTCGGAATATTGATATTTATCAATTGCATTTATCTCCCGCTGGTGCAATGGGTTAAACACTTGTGACAGCAGGACTGAAGATTGATAGGTCAGAGGTTCAAATTCAGGAAGAGCATGGATGAGCTCCCTCTGGGGACATGGGAGAAGCCTTCCACAAGGATGGTAAAACATCAAAACATCTGGGCATCCTCTGGACAATGTCCTTGCAGATGGCCAGAAGTGACCTGCAGTTTCTCAAGTTGCTCCTGACATGAAAAAAATTGGATGTATACCCCATCTTTCTCTCATAGCATCTAAATTTGTGAATATTTAGATATCAGTTCATTAAATTTTAGCAATTGCTATGTTGTTGTTAACGGCAATCAAGTCAACTTCAGCCTACCGCAATCCTAGGAATGAGAGACCTCTAAGTTACCTATTATCATAAGCCCTGCTCAGTTCTTGCAGATTCATGGCAATGGCTTTCTTGATTGAGCCTATCCATCTGGAATGCAGCCTTTTTTTCTTGGTACCTTTTACCCTGCCAAGCATAACTGTCTTTCCTAACGAGCCATATTATATATTTATGATGTGCCCAATCTTAGTCATCTTACCTTCTAGGAAGATCAATTTGTTTGACTTTTTGGCAGTTAATGGTGTTTGCAGAAGTCTTCTCCAGCAGCCACATTTCAAATGAATGTATTCTCTCCCTATCAACTTTCTTCAATGTGCTTTCAATAGATATAAAAAATAAGATGACACAGGCAATCCTGATGTATCTATATATACTTCAGGATCTTGTCTAGTTCCTTCATGGTTTCCTTTCTAAGTCCTGGTCTTCATCTGATTTCATTACTACAATCTCAATTTTGATTAGTGACTGAGCCAAGGTTTAGAAAATCTCTGACGACTTCATTGACTTCATTATCTACTTCAAAATTATGTAAATCATCTATGGTTATTATAATTATTTTGTTAATGCTCAACTGTATTGTTTCATTTGCACTTTCTTCCTAGACATTTTTCAATAGCCATTACAAGTCTTTGTTATTTTCTGCTACTCATAAGGGTGTTATCTGCAGATTTTAAGTTGTTGATGCTCCTTCATCTGGTTTTCACAGCTTTAATTTAAACAAAATATTATTTAAAATGTGCATACTCTGATACATAGATGATAAGACCTGAGAATGTCCATCATTTTTGAAAGGGCATGTTTAGATTTAGATTTTCAATTTAGATACTAATTGGAAATTGGCTGAATTTTGCAATATTTCATTTTTGCACCATTTAGAAATATTATTTGCATTATTCATCAGACCCAGGAGAAAAAAGAACAGTACTTCTGTAAAATTAATATTCTGATGAACTTATCATTTGAAGTGTTTAATATTCACCACCTCATCAGAAGGGGCTCAGGAAGCATCTAGATGCTTCCCCACCAGTCCAGTGATGGATGGGCATGCTACCCATCCCACAACATTGCTGGACTTCCAGTGGAGGCCCCACTCACAAGTGGGGTGGAAGCATTTTTCCAACATGGAAGCATGCCTGTGTTGTATTGGTTCCAGTGTTCTTACTCACATTTGCTTTCAGTGACACCATCATATGACTAGACTATTTTCATAGCTTCAGAGTGTGGTGATGTCATCCCATTCATTTTGAACGCTATCACATTAGAGTTCTAAAGAGCAGGTTCCTGTTTCCCTATTGCCCAGTTTGCTCCTGCACAATTCTGGAAAATACAATGTTTTAATCTGGGGTATATTGCTGAGTATATAAATGTCCATGGGTACAAAATCAAGAATATTTCAAAACACCCAAATATGCAAATCCAGACGATATATGTTCACATAAAGTGGAGCAATTATTTAAAGTAGCTGTCATTCCTCCTTGTTTGCAAAAACAAACAAAAAATGGAACCAACACAAATGCATTCGATTTCTTAAGAAAGCCCTTATTTTATTATTTTTACTGCTATGTGGTCACCAATATGTAATGACTCTATTCAAGGGTTTTTCTGGAGAAGGTCTGCCATTGGCTCCCTCCAAGAATAGCATGACTTGCCCAAGGTCACCAAGTGGGTTTCTATAGCTGCAAAACCAATCTTCTCAAAGTCCTAGATCATGAACCACAATACAAAGCTGGTTCTACACAGTTCTGTAAATGCCTCGAAGTATCTCAAATAAGCTTCATTGTGTGAAACTCAGGTTCAGAATCAATTGCTGAACTAGGTGTATAATAAAATATACCCTGTGTGTATTTTATTATACACATGTCCCATTGTCTTCAGTGACTTTATGCCCAATTAGTATTGCACAAAGCTATAGACTCCAGGGCTATTATTTCAGCCCAGGCCTGTGCAGGGCAGCCATGCTCAGAATTATTTAGGGGAAAAAGGTGGTTTCTTTGTAAAACAGATTACCCTGAGCTATTGCCCAAAGACTTACAACTCCAAAAATTAAAATAGGATGTTGATGTCTGGCCACTTTCCTTTTTTTTTTTTAAAAACATATTAAGTTTTTAAATGTTTCCAGTCTTAGAAACGTGCTGTGTTGATCTCACCTAAATTGCTCATCAGTGTTGCCTTAAATTTCACTTCCTGGTCAAATATTTTTGCATGTGGTATTTC
This sequence comes from Anolis sagrei, assembly GCF_037176765.1. Classification (NCBI taxonomy): domain Eukaryota; kingdom Metazoa; phylum Chordata; class Lepidosauria; order Squamata; family Anolidae; genus Anolis; species Anolis sagrei. The sequence continues at coordinate 23,339,939 of NC_090023.1, read as the reverse complement.
AGGGTCACGGCTAACTAGCTCTAGAGTACCCCAAGTACCACATGTGCCTGTGCCCAAACCACCAGCACCAACTATTCCGGACCACTGTGACTCCAGATTTTCATTTGATGCTGTCACCATGCTGGGCAAGGAACTTCTTTTCTTCAAAGATAGGTAAGATCTCCAATTTGTGAAATCTGCCAATTGTTAGTAGTTTCAATTTCTGAAAGGTATAGTATGACCCCGATATCCATTGACAGAAACCCAGTTTCATTTATCCATATATAGAATCATAGAATTATAGAATTGGAAGAGACCTCATGGGCCATCCAGTCGAACCCCCTGCCAAAAAGCAGGAAAATTGCATTCAAAGCACCCCCAGCAGATGGCCATCCAGCCTCTGTTTAAAAGCCTCCATAGAAGGAGCCTCCGCTACCCTCCAAGGCAGAGAGTTCCACTGCTGAACAACTCTCACAGTCAGAAAGTTCACCCTAATGTTCAGGTAGAATCTCCTTTCCTGTAGTTTGAAGTCATTGCTCCACATCCTAGTCTCCAAGACAGCAGAAAACAATCTTGGTTCTCAACCTGTGGGTCCCCAGATGTTTTGGCCTTCAACTCCCAGAAATCTTAACATCTAGTAAACTGGCTGGGATTTCTGGGAGTTGTAGGCCAAAATACCTGGGGACACACAGGCTGAGAACGACTGATATATAACAAAATATGTCATACAGTATTTAGGCATATTCTAGATCCTCAATTATAACTATGATGTTCATTGAACCAGAAGATCTTCACTGCAAGAGGGCTCACTGTTATCCATGTTATTGCATATTCATGCAAGATCCAGGAAAATAAATAAATAATAAAACTTTATTTATACCCCGCCACCATCTCCCCAAGGGGACTCGGAGCGGCTTACATGAGGCCAAGCCCGACAACACATCAATAAAACAAAAAACAATAAACAAAAACAATACAATTAATATAACTCACATGTAAACAGTAATGCACAAGGATTTAAAAACCTATGGCCGGGCCAAATGTAATAATTTGAAATTTAAAAAATAAACGCTGGGCATGAACAGAGGAAGGATGTATCTGGTAGGAGGGTTTTTAAAGAAATGAAGGGAGAGCAACCCAATGAGTAGTTAAGTCCTTCTGAGGACATTTTGCTGGGGATTATTTCCTTATTTAGGGAAGGCACACTGGAACAGCCACGTTTTCAGGCTCCTCCTAAAGACTGCCAATGTAGGGGCTTGCCTGATATCCTAAGGAAGTGAGTTCCAGAGTCGGGGGGCCACCATAGAGAAGGCCCTCTCCCTCATCCCCACCAATTGCACCTGCGAAAGGGGCGGGAGCGAGAGCAGGGTCTCTCCAGATGATCGAAGAGATTGCGTGGGTTCATACACAGAAATGCGGTCACGCATGTATAGAACCTTTGTCTGCTGATTTGTTTAAAAATAGTTTCTGGATTTGCTAACCAAACATGGGAATTTAATTCAGACTCCGTATCCTTGTGATCTAAGCTTATTGCTTCACATGGCGTTTTGGTTCCGAAGAACATGATTCACTGAGGTGTTCCTTTTATGTTCTTCCTGTATTGGAATGACTTGGCTTTCTTGACAGATTGAAAGTTAGTTAGCTCATGTCTAATAGAAAAGGCCAATAGTTCCTTTTTTTGCTTCGTCACTGTTTACACAGTATTTTTCAAGGAATCATTTACAGATCTGCAGCTATGGATCAATATTAAAAATCTATATTTCGCATTCATGTGCCGTTCTGCCAATATAACAGGAACTTGGAAACATGACTTTTTAGGGTTACAGTTTTCTGAATCTCCCAGCCACCATGGACAGTAGCCAAGGGATTGAGGCTAGAATCCTGTCAATGACATACACCAACTTCAGTGCCCTTACACTGGCAATTGCAGTCTTTAGGATCTTCTCAAAGCACAATTGCTTCTGCCAGGAGAGCCACTTTTCACAGTGCTTGAATTTAGAGCCAGTCTGCTGTTGTGCAATAGAAATGCACATTCTTTTGGTGCAAGTTGCCCAATTGGCAGTGCAACTGTGCACTCCAGGAGACAGTATAGCACATCTATGTTATATCTTAATGCCACATGAACCCTTTATGAGGTTATGAGAAAGGAACTGGTGCTTCTGGGATATTTAAGCCCTAATACTTACTGATATAAACTTCTATATTGTTAAGGTCATTGCATAAGAAAGTATCCAATACCTTCTGGCATAGCTATGGTCCTCATTTACAAACACACATGTGCAGCCCCATACCCATTCTGCAGTCAGGAAAGAGTAAGGAGCCTCTCATTCCACCAAACTGATATCGAATCACAGCCTATATGATTTGGAATTTCTCCCCCTGGAAACAAAGTGAGTAATTTTATCATTTCAAAGCAACAATAGAAATAAGCTTTTTCCCCATTTCATATTTATTTATTTATTTATTTATTTATTTATTTATTTAAAGCATTTATATTCTGCCTTTCTCGTCCCAAAGGAGACTCAGGGTGGAACATAACATTATATACAGCAAACATTCAATGCCAGAACATAAAATAAACTATACACATAAACACTAAAATCAGTTATCTCCACTTTAAAATCAATTGCTTTAAACCATCTCAGATCATTCAAATAGAATCTGGTCAGCAGGGTAAAGTTTCCTATTGTTACCTTATTGGGACACCAAAGCTTGGTCTCACAGCCAGTTTTTTACCATCTTTCTGAAGGACATGAAGGAGGGGGCTGATCTAATCTCACCAGGAAGGGAGTTTCATAGCTGAGGGGCAATCACTGAGAAGGCCCTCTCTCTCATCCCTGCCAATCACACAAATGACGATGACAGGACCAAGATCAGGACCTCCCCTGAAGATCTTAATCTTCATGTGGTTCATAGAGGGAGATGTGTTCAGACAGGTAGATTGGGCCAGGGCAGGTAGCAAACTGGCAACCAGTGGAGCTGAGGCAACATGGGTGTTGCGAGCTCCCTGTATGCTGCCCCAGTTATTAACCTGGCTGTCTCTCATTTGACTATTTGAAGCTTCTGAACAGTCTTCAAAGGCAACCCCACATAGAACGTGTTGCAATAGTCTATCCTAGATTTAATGAGAGCGTGGACCACCGTGGCCAAGTCTGACTTTTTTCCTTCACTTTCTACAGGCTCTTCTGGAGAAGGGAGACTCAACTCAAAGCAAGCGTCCAGCCACTCTCCATTGGAAGCTCCTTCCCTCAGCTCATGTCCAATGTAGATGCTGCCTATGAAGTGCCCAATAGAGGAGTTGCTTATTTCTTCAAGGGTTAGTCACCTTGAAAACATTGGTGAACTCATTTTGGAGTGTGTGTGTTTTTTTAAAAGAAAAAAAGCCCAGGAATACCAAGGATTATTCTTCATTTGATGCTGTTGTTTGTTGCTTATGTTTTGGTTTTATTTTTGCTGTAATATGTTGTCCAGGCTTGGCCCCATGTAAGCTGCTCTGAGTCCCCGTTGGGGAGATGGTGGCGGGGTATAAATAAAAATTATTATTATTATCATTATTATTTTATATTGATAACATACATCTATGTGATATAGTGGTTACTGTGTTGGACTAAGACTGGAGTCTTGGTTCAAATGTCTATGCAGAAATATACATGTACATAGGTATTTCAACATCCAAAGAAAGCTGATCTCAAGCAATTCAGATAAGGGATATTCAGCCTATAATAGGAGGAAGTGACAGAAGTCTAGAGAGGGAAGATGCTTGGTGCTCTTCCACTTTTTTCATGCATGAGAGAAAGTAAGACTGACCCGAGTCGCCTGCGGGCTGACAGAGACAGTATATAGAGATACTAAGTAAGTAAATAAATAAATAAATAAGACAATCTGGTGGCTATGAGTGACCTATGCCTCCATAGTGCCTTTTTTTCTTTCATGATTTATGCTTGTCTCTGCCACTACACCAACATAGTAAACCAATAGGATTCTAACTTGTATTTCTAAGATTTTTTTTAAAAAAATGTCAGTACTTCATCTGAAGTGAAAAGTGGTCTAGTTCATTCTACCACTTTTTCATTCATCAGTTTGTTACACTGCTCTTATGAGCAGCATCAGATACCACAACATATGTCATTGCCAGATATTTGAAACGTGTAGTGATTAATCACAACATCATGAATGGAAGTCTGCTAAAATCAGGAGCCCATTAGACAGAGCCCATGATCCATGTTTTCTGGTCCCCCAAGTGCAGACAGCCCTCCTGTACATTAAATTTCATGCCAGAAGCAAAAGCAAGTTTGCCAAGAATCCTTCATTCCTAAACCTTTTCCTTGACTATCCCAGTGTTAGATATCAGAAAATTCAAGCTACAAATGTGCCTGAAAGGAAAGTGCCATGGTGTTTAATTGAAAATACAATAGTATTCAGCCCTTAAAGAATTTTATGTCTTGAGGAGGGCAGCAATAATAACATTAAGTAGTTTCCAGTAGCAGCCAGTATGACATAGTGGTTTGAACATTGGACTGCCATCTGGAGAACAGGGTTTGAATTTTCATTCAGCCATAAAACCTACAAGGTGACTTTTGGGTAATTCACATACAGTTGGCCTCAAAAAAGAAATCATAGAATCATCTTAAGGTAACCATAGAGAAAGCTACTGAAGGCACACAACAACAACCTTTCCAGGAACCCATAGTCTCCTCAACTCTTATCCACCTATCTTAACTCTTCTGAGATGTACACCAATATTCTTTGAGATCTTTCCATCTCTTCTCAATTTTCCCCTTATTCTCTGACTTCTACTAAAAGTGAATTTATCTCAGTCCAGTGTTAGCATAATACCATAGGAGAGCTTGCTAGCTTTTATGGAGTTCTTATAATGACACCTTGCTTTGTTATTTTTATCCATTGATGTCTTTGCACACACACATACACACCTAATGTCATGTTTATTTTTTGTTCCCCAGGCCCTCATTACTGGACAACTCGTGGTTTCCAATTTCTGGGTCCTCCCCGAACCATTGCAGACTTTGGGTTTCCTAGGAATGTGCTCCACATTGATGCAGCTGTCCACCTAAAAGATGAAAAGAAGACACTCTTCTTTATAGGAGATGAATATTACAGGTTCCTGTATCATTGCCTTCTCATAAAAATACATTGGTGTTTTCCCTCCTTCACCCACGGAGCCAGCACAACATCGTCTGATGGGAGCCAGCTGGCTCCATGAGTGACCAGGACTAGATCAGCACATGCCACTGATTTCAGCCCTGTATGACAAGGTCTTTAGCCTTTTTCAAGAAGGCATTTCTTATTTTCTTATGAAAAGGTAAACATAAAGTAATAACTAGATGATGAAGTTGGTGTAACACAATACATCAATGCTTCCATATGCTTGAAAGTCATTTTGAAACCAAGATTGGAACCCTATAACAATAATTACAGTGGATTAATATTTCAGGAACATTTTGCATAAATAAATGACCAGCAATAGATAGATAGATAGATAGATAGATAGATAGATAGATAGATAGATAGATAGACAGACAGATAGACAGACAGACAGACAGATAGACCTATCGACTCCCTGACTGATTCTCCTCTCTCTCTTTACAGCTTTGATGAAGTAAAGAGGAAAATGGAGAATGATTTCCCAAAGAGCATTGAAGATGAGTTCTCAGGAATCAATGGCAGAATAGATGCAGCTGTGGAGGTGAATGGTAAGTCTATTCCATATCACAAAAGTTAAATCATTTTCATTTTTACATCAAGGAAGTGGTATTAGTTCTCACTGCAACCCACAATATTCAACACATCACATGACTGATTCCCTTGCTTCTAATGCTGAGAACCTGATAACCTTCCTAGGACAGGAAGGCTGACTTTGCCATGGCTATTTCTGCATTTCAGACCATCAGCATGCTGACACTACAATTCTTTCTAAATTAGGCCTAAACAAAGCATGACATCATATTCCATAGTTAAAACTCTTGAATGTATAAGTTTTAGCTCTTGAATGCCTAAGTATGAAGCAATCACACTAGTTCCACCCAATATCACTTTGAGTCTCCTTTGTGGTGAGAAAAAGCACAGTATACATAAACATAACAACAACAACAACAACAACAACAACAACAGTCTTGTTTTGCCAGAGCAGTTTCTGCTACTTTTTACAGATCCTTCCTCAGAGTCAATCATTAAAAAGGCATCCTCTGAGAGTCTGTGCCATTGCAGAATAGGCACCTTCCCATGGCAGCATTAATAGCAATAATGTAGTTGTTATTATTATTATTATTATTATTATTATTATTATTATTATTATAAATTCATTAATATTCCACTTTCAACCCAACATTAGAATTCTCAAGGTTTCTTAACAAAAAATAAAACAAATACAGATCAAAATACATGTAAAAATATACAAATCTTCATAAATGGATGTATGTCTGCAGCAATCTGAGAATGTCCATATTTTGAGTAGATGAGTGTTGTTATTTTACCAGCAAAGTGGTCTATTTTGACAAGAGTCATTGCATTTCAATTCCTATTCTTAACACAATTTTCACGTGGTTGTTTTGAACATAAAACAGCATTTTCTTTGGAGAAAGACACATACTTATATTCTGCACAAAAATACTGTTTCTTGCGCAGCAAATGTAATTTTCTGCGCAGAAATGTGTGGGTTTTTCACAGAATAAATTCCTAATTGAAGCGGTTTTAGCACAGAATTGATTTATTTATTTACAGTATTTATATCCAACCCTCCTCACCGCGCAGGGGACTCAGGGTGGATTACAATGCACATATGCATGGCAAACATTCAGTGCCATTAGACATACAACATATATAGACACAGAGACAATTTAGCATTCCAGCTTTCCGGCTTCATGAGGGTATGTTTGATTCCAGCCACAGGAGGAGCTGCCACTTCACTGTCCACTTGCGACACCGAGTCCTTGATGGAGTACTTCTTCATTCTTACACACGCTGCTCAAAGGTTTTATGGCATTGTAAATTAGTTAAATTAGCCTCCCTGCATAAAGCAGTACCTAAATTTCCTACTTGTCAGATGCAACTGTCTTTCAGGCTGCATAGGGTGACAGGAAGCTAGACTATTAATGGTCGGGAGCTCACTCCGACCCGGGCTGACTTTGAACTCATGACCTCTCAGTCAGTAGTGATTTAATGCAGCTGGATACTAACTAGCTGAGCAAGATAGTAGGGTGGCAAAAAATTTTTTTTTGCAGAGAAAAGGCCATTTCCTGTGCAGAAAATAGTTTTCTGTACAAAATCATCACATGTGAGCTTTACACAGAATGATTCTTAAACTGTGAACACCATCCAAAATTGCACAATTTTCAAAGACTTTGTAGCAGAAGAGGAAAATGCTTACATTATTTGTTGCGTCCTTTGAGAATGAAATTAGCAAAGAATTACATTCCTATTTCTAAGTCACCCTTAACTTCAATTAAAAATAGCAAACCAAAAACCTTGACCCTTATGTGCAAAGAACTGTTTATCCCTGCATATAACTGTTATTATTTATACCAATTACAGAAAACATCTCCCTTAAAAGCCTCAGAAGTTCTCTGTAGAGTTCTTTCACTTCTTAAGTGAAAGGTCCATTCTATGGCCATCAAGAATCTGTCTTTTAAATAGTGGCTCAAAATTGTGGAAAGTCTTTTGCAGACTTGTTAAAGTGTGTTTTCATTGTTTTAAGTACCCTGGTTCTTTTCACAATTTTGTAGAATTCAGGTATCATTGGCTATTATTATGTGGCCTATGCTGTTTTGTATTGCTTAATGATGAGGCTCTTATGCTATCTTCTCTTCAAATGATAACTTCTGTTATTGTTCCTATTTATTATTGTATTATTCCTTGATATTTTTATAGAAAACAGATGCAAAATGTAAATTGAATGTATGAGTAGAGTTTGTAAATGGAGTTAGACATGTCCCAGACCAGAAAAATAACAGTCCTTCTTTTTCATTTTTTGTCTTTCTTTTCCCCTCCCTCTTTCTGTAGGATTCATTTACTTCTTTTCTGGGCCTAAAGCCTATAAATATGACCGGGAAAAAGAAGATGTGGTTCACATTGTAAAATCTGGTTCCTGGGTGGGTTGCTGAGCTAAAGCAGACATTGGATGATCACAGTGAACTAGAAGAAAAGTTGTTCATGTCACCAAGATCCAAAGACTTGCATTTCTTTTGATATTGTCATCATCATCATAATCAAACAATGACGAAAAGCCCAGAAACAAAAAGAGAAAAACACATTCACATCAACATCCTGATTACATTTTGGATAGTTTAATAAATGCCTCCGTCCATACTTGTTATGGATATGTCCATGTTATGTAACTCTTTAAAGGTCTGCCCTATCGGCTCAGAGATAGAGAGAGACATGGGCCATAGAACAAGGGGAATCAAGACCCACAAGACTAAGCTATGGAAAGCGGATCACCAAGACTTCTATGTAGTTGAGCTTCCTCAAGCATTATCAACCAAAAGTGTGCTAAATGATTGAGCACCAAAATATTTTTGCAATTCAACCCTCTCTGGGACTCTCTACAGTCTATCCTATAGCAACGTTTACTTGGGAGGAAGCTACGCAGAACATATGAAGAGCATTTCTGAGTAGACTTTGCACTTGGCACAGTCTTCAGATGTTTGAATAATAATAGGGAAAGTAATTTGGACTCCACCTGTAAGTATTTGGAAGTAGGGATACTTAATAACAATCTGCTTGCCAATGCTGAAACTGGAAATGACCATGGAAAGGGAGGGTGTCCCTCCATCCACCCAAAGAAAGTCCTCATCTCAACCCATGCAGTTTCCTACCACCATGCCTCTTTGGAAGAATGATTATTCATTATGTTGCCTGATGCTCCACTTTACACCTAGAGCAATGCTAAATAGTTGGCACAGCATTGCTTTGAGGAGACATGTTAGGGCAAGGGTAGGAATGATGGCCATGGCCAACAGAAATATCTACCGATAGAAACATTACCATCATTAATTCAGGCGGCAGGAACTAAAATAAGAATGACATCTACTGCCCGTATGACTCAGTAAGTCCCTACTCCCAATTCTAAAATATTTACTTATTTATTTGACACAAAATAAATAAATTCTAAAAGACAAATGACCCCTCCTCCTCAAAATCTCCAAAATGTTTTCCATTAAATCTGTAAAGGCTATTTCACCTAGTTTCAGATCACAGGTGAGTGTTTCTATTTCTTTGGATCAACCCACATAGACCATGGAGATTTTTCAGTATGCTTGTTCTCAGGAAAAGATTTAAATACAGGCAGTCCTTGAGTTACAAACATCCAACATGCACATGATTCAAAGTTAAGAATGGGGTCAATGCAACAGGAAGTGAGAGAAATCTATCCCTAGCAAGAGAAATTCACTCATGAAAGAGTTATCATGGAGAAAAAGTGTATCAACTGAAGTTAATACCTCTGTGGTATTTGTTTTGTTGTCTGTGTCCCTATTCAAAAGATTTTACCTCACTTTCTGTCCCTGTGATAACTGGATTTCAAAAAATGTGGCTTGTTGTCGAAACGATTGGGGATAAAGCTTCAGTGGAGACACCTATTCCCCATGATAACTTTTTCAGGATTGAATCTGATTTCTCTCACTTTCTGTTGTCTCGGCCCCATTCTTAACTTTGAATCATTTGTAACTCAGGGATAAACATAAGACAATATATTTATCCTCCACATTATTACTCACTATGAAGTAGTAGTATTTTTTTCAAATTTACATGAAAACAAAATTAGTACAGTTTTGAAATGTGAAATTATCTGGAGCAGATTTCTACATATACCATAGACTGCTAAAAAAGAAAGAAAAAATTGCTTCGTTTTATCAAATCAAGCCTGAACTCTCTCTAGAAACCAAGATGATTAAATTGAGACTGTTGTACATTTTCTATGTCGTGAGAAGACATGACTCACTAGAAAAGACAGTAATGCTTGTTAAAATGGAGGTCAGTATACAATGAAAAAAAAAACACATTCCAGATTATAGACACAATCAATAAAGCCATGGCACTGAATTTGTATAGTCTGAGAGGGTTAATTAAGATATGTGACTTGAAGATCTTTGATTCATAGGGATACCATTAGTTAAAGTTGACATGATGCAATTAACAACAACAACAACGAATCTATGGGGCTGCAGCTGTACAATCCAAACCCTTAAGCATTTATACTAATTGCACCATTGGCATTACTGGTAGTTATGAAAGTGTAAAATACTTCCCTCAAGAAGACTGCTAGCTATCTGAAATGTGAGCATCTTCGATGGAAGTATCATTCCTAGGTTAGCATGACATCTTACTTATGGAGCCAAGAATGTTTGGCTCTTCCCCTTTCCAAGCAAAAAGGTATTTGTGCTGCACTGTACCCTGGAACACCTTTTCACCCAACACCACCCAACACCTTTTCACCTAACACCACCCAATACTTATTAATGAATAAGTATAAAAGGACAAAGTCAAGTAAAAACAGAAGCAACAAAAGTACAAAAAGTAATTCCCAATGAGATGAAGAGTTCATCAGCTTTTGAACCAAGTCGTCAAAGAGCAATCAAAAGAGACTTGAGTTAACACACAGCAAAAGAATCCTCCAGCAGGAAATTGTTCAAAAGTTATATCCTTAAACATAAAAATAAGAATGCAAGAAAGGCAAAACCTCCAGAAACATGAAGTCATAAACAGGAATCAAACCAATAATCTTTAAATACAGGAACCAGGAATTTAGGACTAGAAACCGAAAGCTGTTTCCCCTCTTTACAGTGTTGTTCCCACGAAAGGCTTGAGAGCCCAGAAACCATTTTAAAGGCCTCAATCTCTCCCATGACATCACTTTGCACACACCTGCTTTTTTCTCTCCTTATCTCTAAGCCTCTGAGAAAAATGAGTTTGTCTTTGTTTTACATTGTGCCTCCTAATTTTAAGGAAGTTTGATCTGGAAAAACCTTCATCTCCTACATTCTCCTCCGAAGGCCACTCTGGCCTATTCTCCTGGGAATTGGGATCACTTTCTCCCATTGCCTGGGAACTGGAGATTCCAAAACATCTCCCTTCAGATCCCTGCTATTATTTACAGTATTTCTATATCACTTTTCTCACCCCTAGGGGGACTCAAAGTGATTTACACATCTTCCACAGACTCCTCAGACATTACAGGGTGCAACCCATCATCCCCTTCCTCATCCTCTGAGAACCCAGAAAGCTTATCCAATGCTTGCCAGGCTACAACAATTTGGATGAGTAAGGAACATTCCAGACAGGCCCTTTATCTGAGAATCTGATGCCAGGTTTTCTGTTTATCTGAGATTATCTGGCAGTGGAAACTTATATTATCAAGTTTAAAGCAGAAAACCTGGGATCAGATCCTTAGATATAGTGCCTGTCTAGAAGGGCCATATGAGTCTGGAGTCTGGAAACATTACACTTTTTAATAAAAATAGAATTACCAAGTTCTGAAAAGTGTTCCTTGCAAAGCCAGAGAAATAAATAAAATATGGGTAGGGTTTTTCTTATCTATTTGGAAGGTTGAGGCAGACCTTTTTCTAAGCAGGGTAATTTACATTTTGAATGTGTCTATTAATACCTTGAAATGTTCGGTTTTGAAATAGTCCCGTTTTAACTACTTATCTTATTCCTATAACAAAGATTGATCATTTAGAAGAGCAGAGCCTTCTTCATATGCCCTAAGATCTGTGAGTTTCTCTTCTTTATGAAATTCCACTTGACTTTCTGCTCTTTTTTTTTAGATAGACAGACAAGCACATAAAAAGGTGGCCAGAAAGATAAATAGACTTATGTCAGAAGCCTTTAAGGGGTTAATAAAAAACACATTTTTGACAAGTATTCTGAATTCTTTTTGTGAACAGTTTCATTTCACCTCATTTTATATGTTTTTGTTTGGAGATATTATTAAGCCTGCTAATCCTCTTGGAAACATTTGTTATTGTTATCAAAAGGCAGTATACGTATACCACAAATAAAGTTAATGAATAAAGAAGGTGTTCATGGCCTCTTGGATAGCTGTTTTAAGGTTCAGACTAAAATCAAGAATGGCTTTACCATCCAAGTACCCTGCTTGTTGGCTAGGTCACTAAAAGAGCAACAAATAATATTTTCATGAGGAGGTGAGTCCAGAATTACTCCTATTCAAAGACACTCCAATAAAATTCATGGATTTCATGGGTCATAAAATACCATAAAATAACATTCATGATATACTTATCAAGAATGTTATTACTTTCCACCTCAAGTAAGGAAAAGGAATCTCCACTGGGGAATAGCCATGTTCAGTAAAGCTGACTCTCCAGGCAAAGCAAGGAAAAAATGTCATAAAGCCCAAATGAATAATTTTATCAAGCTATGGTTGAATTTGTGTCATCTGAGAATCTACTCTCCATTGAATAGTCCTAAACAACTATGGAAATTATCTCCACCTATTTCATATACCATACTATTTCTGCTATATTTTCTTCCAAATATAAGTATCAAAAATTTAAATTTGAAATATGGCAAACTTCAATTGAAGTGTTTTGAGCCAAAATATGAGGCCATTCAGCTATGACAAGATCACAGACATTTCTTTTATTCTAGAGACTACTGAGCCTTCAGGCAAACTATCACTTGTGTGCTGACAACCAGCCTATGACTAATTTAATCTTTCCAAGTTGACCTATACAACTGCCGTCCATTTGAAGCCACTCTGTTCCCACACTAATTTCTTCTGTTGTTGCCTATTTAAAGAAAGATATTACGTATGTGTTCTGAGACACTCTTCTTTTACAGCAAGAAATGAACACTCACATTTCAAGTAGGCTTTCTTAAAGAGACAGTCTCTTTCCATTTATACAGGACTAAGATCAAGTAGCAACTTTCCTGCATGGTTTTTGAGGACCTTTACCTTTCTGAAAAAAAGAGGGAGTAAGTGGCAAGGAGAATCAATGAAGGAACAATAGGAATTGCTTGCTAACAGGAGAAATCTACTTACCACAAATGCCTCTAATGGGAGAAAAATCAGGATCTCTGGCTGTTTTCAGAAGATGCCCTTGATCTCAGACACACTGTCTGAATTAAAAAATAAATACTTGGCTCCTATTTGGAAGTTGTAGTGCAGGAGTAGGCCACCATGATCCTCCAAAGAATGTTGGGTTTCCAGTTCCACCATCTCTCCAGATCAGTTTTGTTGTCTCAGCCTGGTGTCATTTGCAGTCCATTAATGTGGGGCCAGCCACAGCTGACATTTCTTGACATTAGAGGTAACTAGACAGTCCAATAATACCAAAGTTTTAGAAAATTGCTTTTTGACTACCACATCCAGAATCCCACCACCAGCTTGGCCACTGCCCATGCTGCCTTGCATTTCTGGAATTGTCATCCAAATGACAATGTTTCCAAACTTTGAACCAAAATGAGAATAGTGGGAATAATAGAGCTGGATTAGATAAAAGTATTCTCAAATTGGCATTTAGGACTGAAGTGCATTTTTTAAAAAAATCATCCAATCAATTTCAATAATAAATTATTTTAACCTGCCCTCTCTCCCTGGAGGGATTTGGGCAGCTTTCAAAAATGAAAAATGGCAAACATTCAATTCCATGTACAAATTACAAATTAAAACAATTAAAGCAAACAGTTAACAACAGTGAAAAATAAAACAATTGACCTTGGCTAAAACATATAACCTAGAATTCAGTCAGGCCTTATAATTAACACCTTAATCAATCAAGCTATTAAAATATGTGTAAGATATAAAAATATAAGAATATAACACACACACACACACACACATATGTTGGCTAGGTAAGTGTGTGTGTGTGTAGTTCTTCAATAAGTTAAGACATTTGTTGCCAGCATTGTCAGACGAGTTAGAATCAGAGGTAAAGTGAATCATCTTTTTCTCCATAAGCTAGTGAACAAAAGTAGGTGTTTAGCTGTTTTCAGAAGGAGATGAGAGAATGAGCTGTTCTGATTTTTAGGGAGGGAGTCCCAGAGGGAAGGGATGGCCAAGGAGGAGGACCCTTCTCTTATTCCCATCAGCCACACTTGAGATGGGTAGGACCAAGAGGAGCCACCCCCACCCCCCCTCCCGGTTGATCACAGTGTCTAGGTGAATCTGGCTGCCGATCCCTGAACCAATTGAAGCTTCCAAACTATCTTCAAAGGCAGCCCCACATAGAGAGGTTGGAATAATCCAGGAAGATTATGACTAAAGGGTGGGTGACCATGGCCAAGTCTGCTGTCTCAAGGTATGGGTGCAGCTAGCCCACAAGTTTCAATTGTGCAAAGGTGCTCCTGGCCACCGCCGACACCTGAGGTTTCAGAGTCAACTATGAATCCAGGATCACTTCCAGACTGCGGACCTGCATCTTCAGGGGGAGTACAATCCCGTCTAACACAGGAGGTAATTCTGATCCACCTTCCGACTGACCAGGAGTACCTCTGTCTTGGCTGGATTTAATTTCAACTTGTTTGCCCTCATCCAGTCCATCATTGATGACATGCACCAGTTTAGGACCAGGATGGCATCCTTGGCATTAGGTGGAAAGGAGTGATAGAGTTGGGTGTCATCTGCATAAATTTGACACTGAACTCCGAACTCCGTATGATCTCCCAGCGGTCATGTAAATGTAAAACAGCATGGGAGACAGTTGAGCAAAGTTATATTAAATAGAATAAAATGATACAGTGCTAGATTCCTGGGTTGTTTGTATAGGTTTGTGGGCTATTAAAGCAATTTAGTCTCCTAGACTTTCCAATATGTATACTGAGAAGTAGGAAGTTATGCTCACAATACAGGCTTATTTGAAATAATAATTCTAAGAAGCATTACCACATCATTTTCTCAATGACTGCAGCCTTGACTACCATGTTGTTTCAGCAGCAAAAAAAAAAATTGAGCAAGCCTGACAAACAGTAAAAAACTTGAAGAAGGAAAACCACAGCACAGCGCATGAGAGCGCTACTCAACTCAGAGAAATGCATACATTCTCTAGTGTATAAGCCAACATATTTTTTAAAAAAAAACATATTGGAAGGCACTGAGGCTTTGTATGTTTACTATAAAATAGTTGCACTGAGCTCTGCAAAGTATATAATGGATCTTTTTGCAACCTTAAGGGGTGTTTTTCAGTTGCCTAACCATTTTTAAGTCTTTGTGGTCACAGAAGTACATTTCATAATGAACCAGTAGTCACTATCTAGAGAAAGGGTAGGATTTTTTAAAGTATTTCCTGATTATACAACTCACTTTTGAGATATTCAAAATAAGTATCTTATTACTTAGTGAGACTTTTTGTGTTGTGAAATGTTTTATCAGTCAAGGACCTCAGTGCATGCTGATATGCAGATTAAAAGACGGTGATTTTGAGGTTACTGTCGTGTTAATGATTTTGAGGTTACTATCAAGTTAAGAGGGAGTTAATATAATATTATATATTGTATATACATACAATAGTTATAATATTATAATGTAATACAATATAATACTACTAATAATAATATGATATAATTATATATTTTATATTACATGTAATATTACTAATAATATTACAATATAATGGTACAGTACAATATAGTAATAATACTGATATTGTATTATGCTAATAATATAATATATTGTGTGTGTGTGTGTGTGTGTGTGTATATATATATATATATAGTAAGCCACTCCGAGTCCCCTTCGGGGTGAGAAGGGTGGCATATAAATGTCGTAAATAAATAAATAAATAAATTATGCTTCCCAGTTCCCGGCCAGTGGCATATACATGGGCTTTCTTCATAATCTTGCTGGATAGAAAAAGTACTGCTAAGAATTCCAGAAACCCCCTTCAGCTTTATTTCGTCACTCTTGATCTAATTCCTGGCCTCTATTTCCCATTCTCACTTGTTGCTATATTCCTTCAAGTCATTTCCATCTTATGGAGACCTCAGATGAACCTATCATGGGATTTTCTTGGCAAGATTTGCTCAGAGGAGGGTTGTTATTGCCTTCTTCTGAGGCTGAGTGTGAGTTGTCCCAGATTACCATAACTATTTCCAAAAAAGGGGGCTATCCTTTTTAAAAGTAATGTTAGAAGTAACCTTGAGAATGGAGCCCCCAGTAGCGCAGTGGGTTAAAGCGCTGAGCTGCGCAGCTTGTTGACCAAAAGGTCGCAGGTTCGATTCCGGGGAGTGGCATGAGCTTCTGCTGTCAGCCCTAGCTTCTGCCAACTTAGCAGTTTGAAAACATTCAAATGTGAGTAGATCAATAGATACCACTTCGGCAGGAAGGTAACAGTGCTCCATGCAGTCATACCGGCCATATGATCTTGGAGGTGTCTACGGACAACGCCGGCTCTTCAGCTCAGAAATGGAAATGAGCACCACACCCCAGAGTCAGACATGACTGGACTTAATATCAGGGGACAACCTTTACCTTTTAACCTTGAGAATACTGTAAAAACTAACTGGAGAGTGTTGGTTGTTACTAGTTGTAATCCATTTGGTAGTAAATCTGCAGGTTTTAGACCAAACTCTTAAAAAGCTGTCCAGCATGTTTTAGGAATAAGATTCAGCACTTCAGATAGCTCAATTAAAGTTTAAACTGAAAACCAGAACAGATTAATTGTTCAAATGTCATGGGAGTCACTGGTTGCTTCTGTTCCGAATGGATACGTTGTTTTTTAAATGTACTTTCATTAAGCCTTTTTTCCCAAAATAATAACTCATAATTTCAAAGAATACCATCAATGAGTACCAAAGTCAGGATTGCCCAGGACATTGTATTTCCAGTGTTTATGTATGGTTTTGGAAGCTATGTAGAGAAATGACTAATTTTAAAAAATGACTTATTTGAAATGTGGTGCTGGAGGAGACTTCAATCATATTACGGACATATCATGAGAACACATGAGTCACTATAAATGACAAGAATACTTGGAAAGATAGAAGGCAGTAGGAAAAGAGGAATACTGTAAACCAGATAGAGATTAAGTAAAAGAAGCAAGAGCTGGATCATTAGGAAGCCTGAGGAAAGGAAGATAGATGCTTTTGAACTGTGGTGTTGGAGGAAAATTCTGAGAGTGCCTTGGACCACAAGAAGATCAAACCTCAGTCCATACTCCAGGAAATAAAGCCCGACTGTTCATTGGAGGGAAGAATATTTAAGGCAAAGATGAAGTACTTTGGCCACATAATGAGAAAACAGGAAAGATTGGAAAAGATAGTGATGATGGGGAAAAATAGAGGGAAAAAGGAAGAGGGACCGACCAAGGGCAAGATGCATGGATGGTAACCTTGAAGTGGCTTGCTTGACCTTGAAGGAGCTGGGGGTGACCACAGCCAACAGGGAGCTCTGGTGTGGTCTGGTCCATTAGGTTGCAAAGAGTCGGAAGTGACTGAATGAATAAACAACAACAACAGAAATCTGCAAGATCTGAGTAGGAGCATTTATAGGGTGACTTGGAAGTCTCTCATTCATACATGAGCCACAAGTCAAAGCCAATGTGATGACAGTTAGAAGCAACAAGAACTCATAATACATAACCAAATTTATTGTTATTTGAAAGTGCCATATGAAGTGAAAGTTTGCCATGTGCTGACTTAAAACTGTAAGAACTTTCTTTGTCTGTTTTCCATTTGTTTTAGAAGAAGTTTGGATCATCCTTTCAGGTTGTAGGAAGGTCTTTTGAGGTTACTTGCCATTTCCTTCTTTCAAAAGCTTTTGATCCTCTTTGCAATCATTTTGTCATTTCCCTAATAGCTCCCTGATCATAAATGGCTTTCAACACTTTTGAAAAGCCACATGAATCACCTCTGGGAACAAGACATCAACCCCAATAAAAGCTGTGAGATACAATCAGAGAGATAAATTGTCATTTGGGTATGTGAAGTGTAGTTGGGTACATTTCTCCATTTTGTCATGATCTTGGGGATTTTTTTGTTTCATTGTTTTCCATTGTGAAATGTAGGTAAAAACACAGAACAACGTGTGGTTTCATTTTACCAGGAACAAGTAAAACAAAAACAAAAACAAAAAAATCAGCTAATTTCTCCCAGACTACAATGCACTTCCCCAAATTCCATATTCTCCATAACTAGACTCATAAAATCTTAATTATATTGGAAACCGCTTTGAGCCCCCCACTGGGGTGAGAAAAGCGGTATACAAGTGAAGTAAATAAATAATAAATAAATACAGATGTTTTAGACTTCATCTCCCAGAATCCACATTTGTTGGCCAAATCAGGTAGTGCTTCTGGGAGTTGAAGTTTAAAACGCCTGGATGACCAAAGTTTGTCTGAAGCACTGATCTAATGTAATCCCATGCTATGCAGGAACACATTACTAAACACTCCTTAGAGATGGCCAATCAACCTAATTTAAAGACATCCAACGAAGGAAAATCCACTACCTGCTGAGACAGTCTATTCTATTTTTTTTCTAATGTTTAGATAGACTCTCTGAAGGAAATGTTAGTCCATCTATTTTCTGTTTGAAATAATTATAAACTTATCTCTTATTTGTGAAAGTGACTCAGCATAGCAGCAAGTTATTTCATTCTTTCATTCACTCATTCAGTGCTGTCTATCCCTATGATGTAAGTCCCAATTTAATGAATATGAACTGTAATCTGGTGGCAATAGGCATGAAAGACTATCAGCAGATAAGAACAGTTGCCTAAATCCAATGTTTTGTTCAACTGGAGTAACTATCACATTCAATGCTGGGTTTTCACATTGTGTTTGGCATTGTTTTTTAATGCCTAAATGTATATGTTCTTATTCTACATTTTTTGGTGCTGGTCATTGACCATATATGTGTGTGTGTGTGTGTATATTCAAATACAACTGGAGTAAATCCATTGAGTTGATGGGATGTATATAAATACTTGTTATTAATAATTATTATTATATAATAATTAATGAATTTTATATACGGCCACTCCCCGAAGACTCGGAGCGGTTTACAATATGCACATGTGATACATTACATATAAGATCAAGAAAAACTTTGATCAACAAAATTCAAATGCCACCCTAAATAAATAAGTTTTACAAGCTCTACGAAAAGCAAGTAAATCTCGGCGAGCTCATGTTCCACTGGCAAAGCATTCCATACATAAGGAGCCACCACCGTGAAAGCTCTACACCTAGTAGACATCAGGTGAATGGTCCTAAAGTTGGGAACTTCAAGGAGATTCTGATCATCTGAGTGAAATGATCTCAGGGATTAGTAGGGGGTGAGGCGGTCCCTCAAGTACTCCGGCCCCAGGCTGTATAAGGCCTTAAAAGTAAGAATCAGCACTTTGAAGGTAATCCGATGCTCAATCGGCAACCAGTGCAGTTGCTGCAAGATTGGAGTGATGTGGCGCCTTGCTGGAACCCCTGCGAGAAGCCGGGCAGCAGCATTTTGCATTAGTTTAAGTTTCCGGATCACCAATAAAGGCAGGCCTATGTAAAGAGCATTACAATAGTCCAACCTTGAGATAACTATAGCCTGGATCACCGTGGACATGTCATCCCTGGACAGATAGGGAGCCAGCCGCCTAGCCTGACACAAATGGAAAAAATGCGACTGCTCGCAGAGGAGGCCTGGGCCTCCATCGTCAGCAGAGGGTCTAAAAGGACTCCCAGACTCTTTACCAAGGATGATGGGCATAATGTCACACTATCCAGGGTGGGCAACCGGATCACCCCTCCGTCCGGGCGGTCCAACCAGAGGATCTCCGTCTTCATTGGATTCACCCTCAGCCTACTGGCACGCAACCATCCAGTAACAGCCTCAAGGCATTGATGGAAGTTATCAGGTATTGAGTCTGGCTGGCCTTCCATCCTCAGGATGAGTTGAGTGTCATCAGCATACTGATAGCACTCAGGCCCAAAGCTTCGCACCAGCTGGGCAAGTGGTCGCATATAGATATTCAAAGAATCTGCTCTGACAATTGAATTTAGTGTCTATTCTGACACTAGTCCATGAAGACAAAAGTCACTTTGGGTTCTTACATACTATACAGTTATAAAACTATGGTTCTTCTTTAACTGTCATGGCTTCATCCTAAGGAAATGTGGGATTTGTAGTTTGGAGAGGCATTAGAATTCTTTTTCTGGGGATTCCAAATATTCCTCTCTAAACTGCAAATTCCGCAATTCCATAGTCCTACAGATGTAAAAGGAAGCACCATGTAATAAATTCAAATGTACAACTACAATGATCACAACTGAAAAAGGAGACTTTATCTAATACAGTACATTCAAATTTGGAATGTACATTGAGACAACTTGGACAAATTGTTCATCATACACCCTGGAAACCTACAGATGCTATTCTAAGCCTTCTCAGGCAAAACCATTCAGTTGCACTGCATTCAAGTAGATATCCTGGTTTGATCTCAACCTAAGGGTTTAAAGCTGCATTTATCAATTACTAGAATTTAAGGGAGAAATATTTCAAATTCAGTATTATTTCCCAAACGCTGCTGGGATATTTTTAAAAACAACTACAAAAGTAGGCATACAGAAGATTGAGACTGCCAAATTGGGACAGTTGAGACTGCCAAATTGGGACAGTATCTGCCTCAAATAATTAGTATTCAACCTCATGCTACCAGCAAGGATGTTGGGAAGGTGTATTTTGAGAGGAACAATTTCCCAAGTACTTATGAGATCATATCAAATCTGTTGTTCTAAAAGCAAGAGAAAACAACACATTTTTCATCTCTTATGCTTTTTATGTAGGCCAGTGGCCATGTCTCCCTACAAAAAGATATGCATATGTTTGCATGTTTGCATGTTATCACTCTCCCATCTAATTATCCTGTTAAAGATTGTTGGTAATGGTGGAAGTGCTTCAGGTTTGCTTAGTGAGGCAGAAGCTAAATCTTCTTTCTTAATTGGTGGTGTTGAACAGGGTTGCAATGCGGAAGCATAAGTCGTGGTTGCCCAAGGGGAATTAGAAAGCATCAAAGGCTTGGAAGGCACACTACAGGCTCTGGGAAAGCACATGCAGACTCTGAGCTGCAGATTGGAAGCCCCCAATGGCATTATTTCTACACATCAAATCCTCATGGATAACAACTTAAACATGAGCCAACAATGTCATGCAGCAGCTTAAAAAGCCAATGGGATTTTGGGCTGCATAAATAGGAGAATAGATCCAGGGAAGTCATGCTACCCCTCCGTTCTGCCTTGGTCAGACCACACCTGGAATACTGTGTCCAATTCTGGGCACTGCAATTTAAGGGAGATATTGACAGACTGGAATGTGTCCAGAGGAGGGCAACTAAAATGATCAAGGGTCTAGAGAACAAGCCCTATGAGGAGCACCTTAAAGAGCTGGGCATGTTTAGCCTGCAGAAAAGACATGATAGCCATGTATAAATATGTGAGGGGAAGTCATAGGGAGGAGGGAGCAGGCTTCTTTTCTGCTGCCCTGGAGACTAGGTTGCGAAGCAATGGCTTCAAACTACAGGAAAGGAGATTCCACTTGAGCGTGAGGAAGAACTTTCTAATGGTGAGAGCTGTTCAGCAGTGGAATTCTCTGTAGTGTGAGGGAGGCTCCTTCTTTGGAGGCTTTTAAACAGAGGCTGGGTGGCCATCTGTCGGAGATGTTTTGAATGTGATTTTCCTGCTTCTTGGCAGGGGGTTGGACTGGATGGCCCATGAGATCTCTTCCAACTCTAGCATTTTATGATTCTATCACAAAATTCAATGAATTTGGATGCTGAGCTTTGACCTCTTGGTAAAACATAGGTATAAATCAGTGATTTTCAACTTTTTTTTACCAGGAACTACTTTGATTTTTTTTTGTTGTTGTTGTTAGCAGGGACCACAAGGTTCAAGGATAATAAACTTCAGTCAGGGAAATTAGAGTAGACTCTTTCTAAGTGGCATTTTAATTTTTCTGGCTTCAAGGCATCGTTCGCAATAATGGTTGTGCATAAAATACACTGTGATTTTATTTCCCCAATAATTTCATTGGAAGTAAATCCTGATTTAATGTAACTAGTTTTGTATGTTCTCTTAGGTGCAATTTTCTGAAAATAAAACAAAACTGCAATTGAGTATAAGCATAACAAACAATAGGTATATTGTCTTTTTCATAACAATTGAAATTCATTTCAATCATCATTAAATAAGTTAAAAATTAATATAAATATTGAGGACTCGTGATTAGTAAAACTACTGGAGCTGTCGAATCACTAAACAGCAAAACAGAGCCACTGACACAGCCAAGCAATACAAAAGAATGAGTGCGGCTGACTGATGCTGGGTGCCATGAGTACGTGACACATGACATTGATCGCTTGCCCTCCCCTGCCTCCTGCAGTCACCCTACGCAGGCACTGTCCACATAGCAACAAATTCATTAAAATGAATAAAGGTTTAAAATTTAAAATGTTTTGCAGACCATATTTGAATTCTTGTGCACCACTGGTGGTCCACTGACCACAGGTTGTGAACCACTGACATAGATGGTAGTCACGCAGAACCATTTACCATTTAGTTGGAAGGAAAGAATGAAAGAAGTGGAAGGAAAGGAGAATCATTTATGAAAGACAGTTTTCTTCCAGGTAGAAGTAAAACATCCATAACCAAATGCTTGCCTCAGTGTTTTAATTTGTCTGCGCTGGATCATATTCAACCAAAAATGTAGTTCTCAAGTATGCACTGTTTTGATTGAATGCAGGGGGAGAAATGAGATGTTTCCAACCATTTGTGGGTTTCAGACACCACTTGATTGCAGCGCACATGTAAATTCCAGAAGGGAGGGGATGCTCACTCACAAGGTTACCCACATGCAAGTATTAAAATGCTCTTTATACAGATAAAGATCCCTCTCAGTTTGGTCTTTCAACCCAGGTATTAAAAGCTGGCTCTGTGATTGTTTATGTTTGAACTTGAACTCTCCTCACTGACATAGCTCCAGAAAAAACCATCAGGTTCACTGGGGTATATTTCAAACGCAGACATATAAACATCAATTTACCCGGCGGAACCATAAGAAAATGTCTAGTGACCTCATTGTTTTTCGCATTTCTCTGAGTTTCAGACAAGCTTCAGCAAGAAGCCGATAGGAATCAGACTACTATTCTTCATTTTTGTGATAAAAGATAGTTGCTGTGATTTTGGGGGCCACATTTCAAAGCCCCATTTTCCTGCCCTACAGTTGTATACTAGTGAGTGTGTGACTGCAAGAAAAGGGCTTTCTTCATCTTCGTCTGATTCCTGGTTTATTGAGCAAGGAGGGAACATTACCGATTGCTTCTGAAAAGGCGGCTGAGTCATACAGCAGTCAAAGCAAAACAGTTTGCTGCATGCGAAACAGCATGACGCCTGGAGTCAAGTTCCTTCTTGGTACTTAGCTTTACAGGTAGCTGGTGGAGTTCTGTTGACTTAATATGGCTGTGCTGAACACAGTGTTTTCCAATTTCCTAGTCTTAAGTCATCTTGTTGAGGGTGAGCAGACAAAAAAAATTGTGCTGTTTTTCTGCCTCTTTAAGAGGCAAGCTAACAAGCACATGCCATCCCAGGGAATGGAAGATCAAGTTTGACTTTTTTCAGCAGAACCATGCATGAAAGGAATTTTCCACCCCTGTTGTTCATTCGTTTAGTCGTCTCCGACTCTTCGTGACCTCATGGACCAGCCCACGCCAGAGCTCCCTGTCGGCCGTTACCACCCTCAGCTCCCTCAAGGTCAGTCCAGTCACTTCAAGGATGCCATCCATCCATCTTGCCCTTGGTCGACCCCTCTTCCTTTTGCCTTCCACTTTCCCCAGCATAATTGTCTTCTCTAGGCTTTCCTGTCTCCTCATGATGTGGCCAAAGTACTTCAACTTTGTCTCTAGTATCTTTCCCTCCAGTGAGCAGCCGGGCTTTATTTCCTGGAGGATGGACTGGTTGGATCTTCTCGCAGTCCAAGGCACTCTCAGAACTTTCCTCCAACACCACAGCTCAAAAGCATCGATCTTCCTTCGCTCAGCCTTCCCTAAGGTCCAGCTCTCACATCCGTAGGTGACTACAGGGAATACCATGGCTTTGACTAGGCGGATCTTTGTTGCCAGTCTGATGTCTCTACTCTTTACTATTTTATCGAGACTGGACATTGCTCTCCTCCCAAGAAGTAAGCGTCTTCTGATTTCCTGGCTACAGTCTGCATCTGCAGTAATCTTTGCACCTAGAAATACAAAGTCTGTCACGGCCTCCACGGTTTCTCCCTCTATTTTCCAGTTGTCTATCATTCTTGTTGCCATAATCTTGGTTTTTTTGACATTTAGCTGCAACCCGGCTTTTGCGCTTTCTTCTTTCACCTTGATTAGAAGGCTCCTCAGCTCCTCCTCGCTTTCGGCCATCAGAGTGGTGTCATCTGCATATCTGAGGTTGTTAATGTTTCTTCCAGCAATTTTCACCCCAGCTTTGCATTCATCCAGCCCCGCACATCGCATGATGTGTTCTGCATACACGTTAAAAAGGTTGGGTGAGAGGATGCAGCCTTGCCGTACGCCTTTCCCAATCTTGAACCAGTCTGTTGTTCCGTGGTCAGTTCTGACTGTTGCTACTTGGTCCTTATACAGATTCCTCAGGAGAGAGACAAGGTGGCTTGGGATGCCCATCCCACCAAGAACTTGCCACAATTTATTATGATCCACACAGTCAAAGGCTTTAGAATAGTCAATGAAGCAGAAGTAGATGTTTTTCTGAAACTCCCTGCATTTCTCCATTATCCAGCGGATATTGGCAATCTGGTCTCTCGTTCCTCTACCTTTTCTAAACCCAGCTTGAACATCTGGCAACTCTCGCTCCATGTATTGCTGGAGTCTTCCTTGCAGGATCTTGAGCATTACCTTACTGGCATGAGAAATAAGGGCCACTGTACGGAAGTTTGAGCAGTCTTTCGCATTTCCCTTTTTTGGTATGGGGATATAAGTTGATTTTTTCCAGTCTGATGGCCATTCCTGTGTTTTCCATATTTGCTGGCATATGGCATGCATCACCTTGACAGCATCATCTTTTAAGATTTTAAACAGTTCAGCTGGGATCCCGTCGTCTCCTGCTGCCTTGTTGTTAGCAATGCTTCTTAAGGCCCATTCAACCTCACTCCTCAGGATGTCTGGTTCTAATTCATTCACCACACCGTTAAAACTATCCTCAATATTATTATCCTTTCTATACAGATCTTCTGTATAGTCTCGCCACCTTCTCTTGATCTCTTCAGCTTCTGTTACGTCCCTGCCATCTTTGTTTCTTATCATACCAACTTTTGCCTGAAATTTACCCCCAATGTTTCTAATTTTCTGGAAGAGGTCTCTTGTCCTTCCTATTCTGTTGTCTTCTTCCACTTCCATGCATTGCTTATTTAAAAATAGTTCCTTATCTCTTCTGGCTAACCTCTGGAATTGCGCATTTAACTGGGCATATCTCCCCTTATCCCTGTTTCCTTTTGCTTTCCTCCTTTCTTGGGCTACTTCCAGTGTCTCAGCAGACAACCATTTTGCCTTCTTGGTTTTCTTTTTCTTTGGAATGTACTTTGTTGCCGTCTCCTGAACAATGTCTCGGACTTCTGTCCATAGTTCTTCTGGGACTCTGTTTACTAAATCTAGTCCTTCAAATCTGTTCTTCACTTCCACTGTATATTCGCTAGGAATGTTAGTGAGATCATATCTAACTGGTCTGTGTATTTTCCCTGATCTCTTTAGTTTTATTCTAAATTGGGCAATAAGAAGTTCGTGATCTGAGCTACAGTCAGCCCCAGGTCTTGTTTTCACCGACTGGATGGATGTCCACCACCTTTGGCTGCAAAGGATGTAGTCAATCTGATTTCGGTGCTGACCATCTGGTGAGGTCCATGTATAAAGCCGTCTTTTAGGTTGTTGGAAGAGAGTGTTTGTTATACACAGCGAGTTTTCCTGGCAAAATTCTATCAGCCTGCGTCCCGCTTCATTTTGTTCTCCCAGACCATGCTTGCCTGTGATCCCAGTTGTCATTTGACTTCCCACCTTGGCATTCCAGTCTCCTGTAATGAAAATAATGTCTCTTTTTGGTGTGTTATCCAGTAGGTCCTGCAGATCCTCATAGAACTGATCTACTTCTGCTTCTTCAGCAGCTGTGGTTGGGGCGTAGATTTGGATCACTGTAATGTTGAAAGGCTTTCCTTGCACTCGAATTGAGATCATTCTGTCATTTTTTGGGTTGTATCCAAGCACCGCTTTAGCGAATTTCTTATTAATTATGAAGGCTACTCCATTTCTTCGATGTTCCTCTTGTCCGCAGTAGTAGATCTGGTGGTCATCTGATGTGAAGTGGCCCATTCCAGTCCATTTCAGTTCGCTGACCCCCAGAATGTCTATCTTTAGTCTTGACATCTCACCAATAACAACATCCAACTTGCCCTGGCACATAGATCTTACATTCCAGGTTCCTATGGTGTGTTGATCTTTAGAGCATCGGATTCGTCGTTCACCTCCAGTACCGTCGGCCGCTAGCCTTCCTTTCGGCTTTGAGCTAGCTGCGTCATCACATCTGGGGCTAGTTGAACTTATCCTCTGCTCCTCCCCAGTAGCATTTTGGCCATCTTCCGACCTGGGAGTCCCATCTTCCAATGGCATACCGACATATCTCTGGTTGTACTGGTCCATTTAGTTTTCTTGGCAAGGATACTGGGGTGGTTTGCCGTTGCCTTCCCCAGGGATCACGCTTGGTCTGACCTCTCTGCCACGACCGTCCCGTCTTGGGTGGCCCTTCACGGTTTCGCTCATGACATCATTGAGGTGCTCAAGCTCCAGCGCCCCGACAAGGCGGTGATCCTTTGCTTTCCACCCCTAGACCTTAATAATTACAGACCAGTCTCTAACCTTTTTGGGGGTAAGGTGATCAAGAAGGCAGTTGCCCTTCAACTCCAGGCAGTCTTGGATGACACACACTTCCTCGAACCATTTCCAACCAGTTGAAGCTGCAATTGTCACCTTAGTTGATGGTCTCTGTTTTAACACTGACAAAGGATGTGTGTCCCTGTTGGTGCTTCAAGACTTCTCAGCAACTTTTGATACCATCAACCATGGTATCCATCTGGAAGTCTAAGGGATTTGGAAATTGGAGGTACTGTGTTGCAGTTGTTCCAGTCATACCTCTCAGACAGGTTCCAGATGGTGGTTATTGGGGATAGCTGTTCCTCAAAAAGGTGCCATTTTATCCTAAATGCTTTTTAATATTTACATGAAACTGCTGGGAGAGTTCTTCTAGAGCAGTGATTCTCAACCTGTCTGTGGGTCCTCAGGTGTTTTGGCCTGCACCTCCCAGAAATCCAAGCCAGCTAACGAGCTGTTAGGATTTCTGGGAGTTGAAGGTCAAAACATCTGGGGACTCACAGGTTGAGAACCACAGATCTAGAGGCATGTAGCGGGGTGTTATCAGTATGCTGATGACACCCAAATATATTTCTCCATGCCTCAGCTAAGGATAGCATATCCTCTGAATGAATGCTTGAAGGAGGGAATGGGTTGAATGAGGAAAAATAAACTGAGACTGAATCCAGACAAAGCAGTAGTACATGCCATCAGGAGTCCTAATCTGGAGATGTAGAGATATGTCAATCAGTTCTGGACCGGGTTACACTTCCTCTGAAAGACTGTGTTTGCAGCTACCTAATGTCAGCCCAGGTAGATGTGATGGTCAGGAGTGCTTATTATCACCTTCAGCTGATATACCAACTGCACCAATCCTAGAAAATGTATTGCAGAATCAGTGTTCTGAAATACATTTTCCATTGGGCTACTTTTGTACCAAGTTCAGAAAGTCCAGTTGGTTCAAAATACAGCAGCCAGATTGGTTACAGGAACAATCAGGAGTGAACATATTACACACATACGAAAGTCACTCCATTGACTGCTAATTAGTTTCTGGTCAAAGTACAAACTATTGGTTTCAAAGCCCTACATGGTCTGGGTCAGGTTATCCAGTTGGCGACTGTCACCCAGAGGACCTTTTCATTGGCCATCCCAAGACTATGGAACAACCTGCAGGAAGAGTTCCAACAACTGTCAGAATTTAAAACACATTTGAAGACCTATAATTTCTGCAGGCCCACCCAGTCAGTTTTAATCACCAATTTTAAACTTGCATCTTATGTTTAATCTTTGATCTATATAATATATATTTTGTAGAAATATGCTTTAATATCTGTATTTTAAATAATGTTTTAGATGATTATGCATTTTAGCGACGTTGTAACCCACCTCGAGCCACAAGGACAGGTGAGTAAGAATAATAATAATAATAATAATAATAATAATAATAATAATAATAGTTGTTGTTATTGTTATTATTATTATTATTATTATTATTATTATTATTAAGTGGTTTGCCTGTATGGGTCTTCTGCAGAGCCAGAGTAGGGATGTCAAAATTATGTACTTATATTTGATATGCTGTGTACTTATGACCTTGAGAGTTTCTCTAGTGTGTGCCTTCAAGTGATTTCATACTTATTGTAGCCCTAAGATGAATCAATCATGGGATATTCTTGGTAAGATTTGTTCAAACAGAGTTTGCCTCTTTCCTCTAAGGGAGAGAGTCATTGTGACTTGCTCAAGACTCATAGTCCAATGTTCAAACTACCACATCATGCTGGCTCTCTGGTTTTGAGTTTCATGCAGCTCACTTTCCCCTGAAACTAGAAGTTAAGGGTAGACAACCTTGGGAGATCTTGAAGTCAATTTCACCATACTACCTAGGGCTGCCTCTACTTTTTTGTTCAATGCTAAACACTGGCACACACACACAACAATGGGTGTGTGTGTGTGTGTGTGTGTAAAGAGGCCACCAATTTGTGAAGAAGCCACCATGTAACGGGTTATTAAATTGATAACGTAGCTAATAGCTTGTAATGTTGATTTGGTATTTCTTCAATGTGTAGCATTACTTAACTTAGAAAGGATTTGTAAAAGAGACCTGGCTTTAGAAGAAACTGTAACAAATTTATTGAAGTATAGAAGAAGCTTGATGATTTCAATGTTTCTTACTCTTAGCGGCACATATCTTCAGAGGTTACATTTATAACATTTCATAAACAACTCTTAGGAGGACTATTCCTTCCACTAAACAGGTTTCAAACTTATTTTTCTTCAAACTGTGTTTTTTTCTTTGACAGATTACTTCAGGTACAAGCTTATTCTTTCTTTGTGATATTTCTGTTGCAATAAAGATTTTCACTGGGTTTCTCTCACCCTTTTTACTCATAAACTAACTACTAATATAAACAAGTCAACTCAACTTATCTAAACTACCCAGGCTAAAAGCCATAACCTTCCTGATTCTTAACACAGAAGAATCAGCCTTTCCCTGTAGTTCTTAAACTACAGATTACCTTCCTGGTTCTCAGTACATAACAGAACCAGCCTCTCCTGCAGTTCACAGACTACAGACTAACTGTTTTAAAATGACTGCCCTGCCAAGTGGCAGTTGGCTCCGCCCCTTTTCCATAGCAACCCAGCTCAAAGTGAGCTGAGATGGCAACCATCGCCCCCAGTTATGCAACTTTAAATACTTGCCCTTTTAAACATCCATCTATAATTATACATAACTTCAGGTTAAAATTCACACTTCACCTTCAACACCATATATATATATATATATATATATATATATATATATATATATATATATATTAGGGCTGGGCGGTTTCGTTCGTTAATTTCGTAATTCGTTATTAATTCGTATTTAAATTAGCTTACGATCCGATATTGAGCCATGCAGGAATAGTGTGAGGAGTAATTAAAAATCGAAACAATTTTTCCAATTTATTTAGTATTGTTTCGTAATTGGTTCAGTATTGTTTCGAAACTGTTTCATAATTGTTTCATAATTATTTCCGTATGTCTGGTGCAAGTTTTATAGTTGTTGTTTGTTTTATCAGTGATAAAAAATAAATTATCACACCAACAGTCAACAACAGAGGGAGAGGGAAGCTTCAGAAGTTCCCCCTGTCCCATTTGGAGGTTTTTTTAGCATATTGCGCAATCGCATCCGCCATTAACGAATCATTTCGAAATTAACAAAATTTTGTAAATAACGAAATTTTGAAATCTCAAAATTTCGGAAGTATTTAGAATTTGGAAACGCTAGCGCCCCCTGGAAACGAATCGAGTTTAGAAACAAATTTTTCCGTGGTTACCCAGCCCTAACATATATATATATATATATATATATATATATATATATATATATAGGGGGGGGCTAGGCTCTTGCTGATCAGTCTTAACCCATTCCCTCAGTTTTTTCATGGTGAATTGATATACAAGTAAATTCCTTGGACTCAGTTGGTCTAGTCAGGAATAAAATGGGTTGCAATGTCATGGGTTGCAATCCAGCCTTTTCTCAGTGTAGTATAAATATCTGTATGTTCTATCAAATGATCACATATTTACCTTAAAATCCTATATTTTCTCATATACAAAATTTATACTACTGCTTCCAGACTATGCCCCACGTTAACCAATAAAAAATGTAGTTCCATCAAATTTCTCAATTCATATCTTACATATAAAAAATCACATATGTAATTGTCGTATTTAATGTTGTTTGCTCATTTTATGCCACAACTAATTCAGGTATCTGCGGTTAGGAAAAATATGAGTAGACAATGAAGATGATTAGAACTGAGATTAAGCTGAAGGGGTTTGAAGAATATAAGTCATGATTTACTGTATTTGATGTGTTTATATTGATAGTGTATGGATTGTTTGCATATAGATTTGTTTACTGTGTAATTAATAAAAATTATATAAAAATAAATCTCTCTCTATGTGGTTGCACAGTGCAGCTTCATGAGCTCTTATAGTAACTGTTTATGGACACTGCAGAGGGAGGGGTGGAAATGCCAATCCCAACAGTGCCTGAAAAGGGATACTCATGCATGTAAGGTACGTTTACGCACTTGTGTATATCCCTCACAGTGGTCTATCCTCTGTTTGTCCTTATATATAAATGTGAATGGATAAAGGAAAATTCTCTTTGCTTCAGGCTGATTATAAATGCATTAACAAGTATGAATGCCAATTTCCTGAATGATTCTAGTACTTGAATGACAGACCAGCCTCACTGAACAAAAAAATAAACATGCTTGATATTTCAAAATGCCTTAGATATATTATTTATTTAACTTCTTCTTGAATGTTATTTTCCCACTTCTTTCTTTGTTAACACTTGACTGCATGATAAGAATTTAATTTCATAATTTTTTGAAAAAAAGGAAATAAACTGTGTGTTGTTGAAAGCTTTCATGGCCAGAATGACTGGCTTGCTGTGAGTTTTCTGGGCTGTATGGCCATGTTCCAGAAGCATCCTCTCCTGACATTTCACTTCTGGACCATGTCCATACAGACCGGAAAACTCACAGCAATCCAAAATAAACAGTGTTTCTCTCATACATGTACATCTTCAATTTCATCTTCCATCTTCTCTCCCTTAAGTGTATTATGCTATAACACTGAGTTGCTGGGAGGAGAAACACAACAGACAATTTATAAAACAAATATACAGAAACCAACCTTTCATAACATCCTAATTCCAAAGGCCAAATGTCATTTATGTAATGCAGAATTGTGTCCTTTGGAGTGATACAGAAAGAAGTTCCCCAACTCAGGCAAATAAAAAAAACTGAAAATGGTTTGCTTTATTCTAGAAGCAATTGCAAGCCTGATTTGAGTATTATAGATCCAAATGATGATAACATTTCTTAGACAACAGGGGAGTCAGAACATGTGCTAGTTCAAGAAATTTTGCTGATAATGGGGAGTAATATCCCTACATTCAAAGCAAACTGCCATCTGTACATTTCTCTAACACCAAAGATGGGTGAACATAATCTACTACACTTGAAGAGGAACAGAGAAGTAATGCAAGGGCAAACCAAATTCCTTTCCGTACTGTTCCATTATCCAGGTGGATGTCATAAGAGGGCATTGGAGAGAGAAGGACAGTGTATTTCACAAGGGTGAAGGGTAGGTTAAAGGAGGAAAACCATTTCCCCCTGTTTTCCTGTTGTTTCCCCCACCCATGTCCCCGTCGTGGAAACAACCCTCTTTTATGGGAAGGGGGGAGAGGAAATAACCAGCTAAAATGGGAGAAATGATTTTCTTCCTTTAACTCCCTCCGCTGTTAAAATGAACTATCCTTCTCTCTCTATTGCCCCCTTGTGGCTTCTGCCCAGATAATGGAACAGAACCTTCCTTTCTAATATCTTGCAGCCACTCCCCATCAACAGGTACTTGAGGCTATCACTTCATTCTGCCATTGGCAGGTGCTTTACACATGGAAAATAGTGACTTGTCAAAGCAGAGCTCCCACAATCTTCTTGACAACATAACCATATCTGGGTTTCCAGATGACAGCATTTTTTAAAAAAGAACTTTTCCTCAGTTCCATTTAGGTCATCATTACATAAAAACAGGGAAAATGAAGGAAAGTGGGAGAAAGTGGAGAGAGACATTTTCTTTCATTTCCTTCTGCTGAGGTCCCATGACTTTCTGTCTCCAGGGATGGCAGCCACCCCCTGTCCTTTCCCCACCTCTATCATTCTTCTCTTCCAACTCCTGGAAATGCAGTCTTCCCTTTATTTCTCTGCACTGCCTCAACGGAGTCCCATGGATAACCATCAGAAGTGAACTTGCATCATGTGATGGTCTCTGTGGGATTCCATTTTGGCAGCACAGAGAAACAGAGAGAAGATGGAGAGAAGTCTGCATGGGCTGAAGTCCTTTGATTACGTGTCCCAGAATACCGCAAAATACCCCAGCTGTAGAATTTTGGATTTTGTTCCCAATACACTCACACATCCAGTATGCAGATTCTAAGAATGATAGAACAAAACTTTATCACACGAGGAAAGCACTAAATTCTCTAAAATTAACTTATCTCCCAGTATTGATAGGCAGAACTTATCAATAGCCATCGATCCCATAATGTTTCCAGTTGTGCAATGGGACCATTATGCTTCTGTGTCAGCAAGCCAGTGTTGACGTGATATCAGGAGGAGGGACCCACATCCATCAAATTATTTTCATTGCTACTTCATCACTGTAGGTTTGCTGCTGTTATGAATTGTAATGTAAATATCTGGTATGCAGGATGTATTTTCATTCACTGTACCAAATTTGGCACAAATACCCAAATATGAATACTGTTGGGATTGGGGGGATTGATTTTGTCATTTGGGAGTTGTCGTTGCTGATATTTATACTTCACCTACAATCAAAGAGCACTCCACCAGTGATGGAACTGAACCGAAATTGGTACACAGAACTCCCATGACTAACAGAAAATACGGGAAGAGTTTGGTGGGCAGTATCCTTGAGTTTTGGAGTTGTAGTTCACCTACATCCAGAGAGCACTGTGGACTCAAACAATGAGGGATCTGGACAAACTTGGCATGAATACTCAGTATGCCCAAATGTGAACACTGGTGGAGTTTAGGGAAAATAGACCTTGACATTTGGGAGTTGTAGTTGCTGGGATTTATAGTTCATATACAATCATAGAGCATTCTGACCCCACCAACAATAAAATTGTGCCAAACTTCCCACACAGAATCTCCATGACCAACAGAAAACACTGCATTTTCCGATGGTCTTTGGTGACCCCTCTGACACCCCCCTCACAACCCCCCCCCAGGTGTCCCAACCCCCAAGTTGAGAAACGCTGCTGTAGAAAGTACTATTACCAAGCTGTGATCTAGTGGCAAGCACATGATTTAAATGACATAATTTCCCAACAACATGATAATTTCCCTCATTCATCAGAGCTCCTGATCCACTCTATGTAGCATTTTCGAGGAGGTGGGTTCAGCATCAAGCAACCTGGATCCAGCCTAATACAGAACATCATGGATTCTCATGGGGGTTAGTTTCACTGGAACCCTATGAGAGTGGGAAAATGACAAAAATATTTTAAAATATGAGACCATCTCTCTAGGTCTTTCAGCATGACTCTATGGTCAACATCTGCCACAAAATGACTACAAAATCATCTTGAAATCCCTAGCGAGATCATACTGCATTAATTAAATTTGTGAATAATGAAAACTACAAAACATAAACCTGCAGTTGTGGAGGGCCAAACCCATATCATATTTTGGTGCATGGAAAGAACCTTTGCTTCATTCATTCCAATCGTCCCTTCTACATTTGAATATCTTTGACAGCAGGCATGTAGCCGGGGGGGGGGGGGGGGGCTTGAGGGGCTTCAGCCCCCCCTGAAATTCTCATGGTGGTTCACGAAAAGGCCTTACTGGTGCATTATTTAAACTTTTATGTTTATTCATATCATGATCTGATCACCATACTCAATATATCCCATATACATGTGGGTATTGGGGTAATGATATTTATTTATTTATTTATTTTTATTTATTTATTTCTTGCATTTATTAACCGCCGCTCTCAGCCCTAGGGCGACTCGTGGCGGTGTACAATACAAAAAAGACACTTTACAAAGCAATCAGGACAACAAACTAACATCACTAATACACAACATTTAAATTACACTAAAAATCCGCTGCGTCATATTATGGAATCATAATCAATCTCGTAGTCGTAAATTCATTCCGGTTGTCATTTCCAGTAACATAGCACTCAGTTGAAAGCCTGCTCGAAGAGCCACGTCTTCAGGCCCTTACGAAAGGCCATGAGGGAGGGCGCCTGTCTGATGTCAGCAGGGAGGGAGTTCCACAGCCGGGGGGCCACCACCGAGAAGGCCCTCTCTCTCGTCCCCGCCAGACGTGCCTGTGAGGCAGGCGGGATCGAGAGAAGGGCCTCCCCAGATGATCTCAAGGTCCTCATGGGCTCGTAGGCCGAGATGCGGTCCGTAAGGTATTTTGGGCCGGAACCGTTTAGGGCTTTGTAGGATAACACCAGCACCTTAAATTGGGCCCGGTAGCAAATCGGCAGCCAGTGGAGCTGGAACAACAAGGGCGTTGTGTGCTCCCTGCGTCCTGCTCCTGTTAACAACATGGCTGCCGCGCGCTGGACGAGCTGAAGCTTCCGGGCCGTCTTTAAGGG
Organism: Anolis sagrei; assembly: GCF_037176765.1. NCBI lineage: Eukaryota > Metazoa > Chordata > Lepidosauria > Squamata > Anolidae > Anolis > Anolis sagrei. The sequence goes on along the minus strand of NC_090023.1, from coordinate 23,304,904 downwards.
CAGCCCCACGTAGAGAGCGTTGCAGTAGTCAAGACGGGATGTGACCAGAGCGTGTACCACCGTGGCCAAGTCAGACTTCCCAAGGTACGGGCGCAGCTGGCGCACAAGCCGAAGCTGTGCAAATGCTCCCCTGGTCACCGCTGAAACCTGGGGATCCAGGCTCAACGATGAATCCAGGATCACACCCAAGCTGCGAACCTGCGCCTTCAAGGGGAGTGCGACCCCGTCCAGCACAGGCTGTAACCCTATACCCTGCTCGGCCTTGCGACTGACCAGGAGTACCTCTGTCTTGTCTGGATTTAATTTCAGTTTGTTCGCCCTCATCCAGACCATTACAGCAGCCAGGCACCGGTTCAGGACTTCGACAGCCTCCTTAGTAGCAGGTGGAAAGGAGTGACAGAGCTGGACATCATCTGCGTACAGATGACACCGCACCCCGAAACTCCGGATGATCTCACCCAGTGGCTTCATGTAGATATTAAACAGCATGGGGGACAATATAGAGCCCTGTGGAACCCCACAGGTCAAAGGCTGTGGGGTTGAACAGGAGTCCCCCAATAACACCTTCTGGGTACGACCCTCCAGAAATGACTGGAGCCACCGCAAAGCAGTGCCCCCAAGACCCATTTCCGCAAGGCGCCCCAGAAGGATACCGTGGTCGACGGTATTGAAGGCCGCTGAGAGGTCCAGGAGCACCAACAGGGACACACTCCCCCTGTCTAGCTCCCGGCGCAGATCATCCACTAAGGCGACCAAGACCGTCTCGGTACCATGTCCCGGTCTGAAACCAGACTGTGCCGGATCCAGATACAAAAGGTTTGCTAGGATAGACCCTCTTTCACTCAGACTCAGCCCCCCCCCCCCCGAAACTCAGCCTCCCCAAAACCCCCCCTGAAAAAAATTCAGCCCCCCCCCCCAATTGAAATCCTGGCTACGGGCCTGTTTGACAGCAAAACTTTTGTTAAGATGAGATTTTGCTTTGAAAAATATTAAACTTTAAAGTATGTTCCATTTTTTCTTTTGTTTCCTTGTTCTCAGTTACTATATAGTTAGAATCATGAAACTGCAAGTAATGAGAACAGTTGAAAGAATATGAGGAGAGGTGTAATAAAATAAATAGAGGTTCTCACTTAACAGAACAAAGGATTTTTTTTCCTGGCTCATGGCCAAGAGTTAGGTGTAACTGCCCAGCATTCCACACATGAAAAGTTGAAGGTTTAGTCACTGTGATGCCTTTGGATCTACATTTCAAGTGTGTTCTTGTGTGTATGAAGTGTGTATGAAGTGTTCTTGACAATATCTGCACACTTTTCTTTAGAGGTTCACAAGAAATGCCTCACAATAAATCCTGGTCCACTCTGTGAAGAATTTGCACATGTTACATTTTGTCATCCTAAAGATCAGAAAAGTACACGTTTGGGGATTTTTCCAAGGTTTGAATTCTATACTTAATGGATAAGACACATTGAACTCAATGGCACAGGTTGAGCATTCTTTATCCAGCATCCAGAATTCTGAAATACTCCTAAATTCTAAATATGTGGGTGAGAAAGTGACAGCTCTACTTTTTGATGGTTCATTGCACATCAAATTGGTTTCATGCTCAAAATTATTACAATTATTTAATGTGTGTAAGGTGTATATGAAACATAAATAAATTTCGTGTATAGGCTTGGGGCCCATCTCCAAGATATCTAATTATGTACATACAGGCAGTCCCCAAGTTACAAACATTGAATTTACAAATGACTCCGTTAAAAACAGAGGTGAGAAGACAGGAAGTGAGAAAAATCTGCCAGCCGAGTTATAATGGGAAAATGGCTCCACCGAAGATTCCCACCAATCCTTGTTTCCACAGCAAGCCTAATTTACCAAAATCCAATTATCATAGGGACAGAAAGTGAGGTGAAATCTTCCAAACAGAGGCACAGACAAAAAAACTATAGACTCTACTCCTGGAAGACAACCATACCCAGCCAAGTCGATGATGATGATGATGGATGATGATAGACTAGGGCAGGCATGGGCAAACCGGCCCTCCAGGTTTTTAGGACTTCAACTCCCACAATTCCTAACAGCCGGTTAGGAATTGTAGGAGTTGAAGTCCAAAACACCTGAAAGGCCAAAGTTTGCCCATGCCTGGACTAGCGGCAGCTGCTGTTGTAGGGGCAAATAATTATCTCCTGATCTTTCAGCCTCCCACTGAATATTAGAGTCAATTGAGGTAAACTGGAAGTAAATTTTGAGAACGTTACATTATTTAATGGGTAGGGCTAAGAACAAAGTGCATGTGTGTTTATTTTTTAAAGCCTATTTTGGTTCTACATGGTTACAATTATGACCAAAAATGTCAATAAAGTCTCAAATTTGTATTCTCAGAGCAAAGTTTATTTATTTTATATGCCACCTTTCTCCTAGCGTGGGAGCCAAGGCAGCTTTCAAAAATTGCAAATCAAACAGGAATTTATTTATTATATTTCTATCCCGCCTTTCTTGAACGCGAAGGTGATTCAAGGTGGCTTACAACCAGGCCACAATTCAGTGCCTAACAATATACAATTAACAGAATTGAGAATTAATTAAGAATTAATGCCAACAAGTCCATCCTCTCCATTTCACTTGGTGACAAATGTGAGAAAGGAAAAGTGTGCCCAAGTTCTCCTTATTCATACCCTATAAAATGTGATGGTTTCTGTTTTCTCAAAACAAAAAAAAGGTATGGTTTTCCCCCAACCCATCCCTATTTCTTTATTTTTTTTCCTATTGTCTTTTAAAATCAAGTATGTTTAGTCATTCACATTCTTTGCTACAATTTCCTTGTCTGGTCTTCCTTAGATGGCAACTTCTGCTTCTTCCAAAGTTTTGCAATCAATCTACGTGTGACAATGATATGCTTACAGTAACCTGATCACCATCCATGCTTCCCGTCTACCGAATCTTGATTGTGTCTGCAGATCCAGACACTCCTTTGATTTTAAATGGAATGCAATTGTAATGGCTCTCACAGACATTCTCATTGTTAGTCTTCTAATTGGACTTTACACATGCAGTTGCTAGACTTGGGTGTGGAAGAGGAATAAGGTTTAGGAAACTATTTTTTCTCATTCTAAGATACAGGAGAGTCTCGCTTATCCAACATAAATGGGCCGGCAGAACGTTAGATAAATGAAAATGTTGGATAATAAGGAAGGATTAAGGAATAGCCTATTAAATGTCAAATTACGTTATGATTTTACAAATTAAGCACCAAAAACATAATGTTTTACAACAAATTGAAAGAAAAAGCAATTCAATGCATGGCAATGTTATGTAGTAATTACTGTATTTACGAATTTAGCACCAAAACATCACATATTGAAAAAGCTGTAGATCAGGACAGGAGGCAGACTGCATTGGATAATATAGAACATTGGATGAGCAAAGGTTGGATAAGTGAGACTCTTCTGTAGTTGCAGTTCTCAAACCTCCAAAGAAGGAAACTCCACAACATTCTAGGTAAATCATTTATTTCATGTTCCTTAGACGCAACCAAGACAGTTACTTTTAATTACTTTTTTAAAAGCATTTTTAAAGAGCAGTTTGCCACTGGCCTATGGTACAAAATACCAGTCATTTTTTCTGATACAGAGTGGAATGTTGGTATCTGCTGGGGTTTTGTTCCAGGACCCCATGGGGATACCAAAATCCATGAATGATTAAGTCATATTATATATAATACTGTGGTAAAATAGTATTATATAAAATAGAAAAATCAAGGTATGTCTTTTGGATTTTTTAAACAAACATTTTCAAGCCATGGATGGTAGAATTGTGGGTGCAAAATGTATGGATACAGATTTCAGCAACCACATCATTTCAGTAGCCACAACCCTTACAGCAGTGGTTCTCAACCTGTGGGTCCCCAGGTGTTTTGGCCTACAACTCCCAGAAATCCCAGTCAGATTACCAGCTTTTAGGATTTCTGGGAGTTGAAGGCCAAAACATCTAGGGACCCACAGGTTGAGAACCACTACCTCACAGGAACAACCCATGTAATGAAGGGAAATTGCATTCAGGGTCCTGCTTCTGCCTGTCATACTAGCGATCACTCATGGGAGAAACTGATTCCTGGTTGACAGGGGAATAGACCCCCCCCCCCCAAAAAAAGTAGGTATCGGGATAGATTTCACTGTGTAGCACCTTAACAACAGTAATTACATATTTGTAATTTCATCAATAGGTTTCCAGCTTTTAAAATCAGCAAAACCTTTTAAAATGAGCAAAAGTGGACATTTATAAAAGATTGTCCTACAAGGCAATAATTTATTAGTTTTTGTTAATTTTAGTTCTTTGCTGATTTCAATTGACCTATTTAGAGGGAAAGGGGCCGCCACTACCCCATGCTCCCTGCACGCTATACATAACCCAGAAGACGAAAATGCTTCTGCTCTTCTACAGAGTTCCTTTCAAAATATTTCTTTTTGCACTTTTTTATGTGGCTTGCAGTCCAAAACCATCCAAACTTTTTGTCAAGTAAAGGGCTTTGACAGATTGGCGGTGGGATTGTATTAAAAGGCTCACAAAGGTGCAGCCCAAGGATCACACTTTTCCCAGGCCTGATCTAATTTAAACTCAATAAACTATTGTTATTGTGTGCCTGCGAGCCATTTTTTTACTCATGGCAACCCTAAGGTAAACCTATCACTGAGTTTTTCGGGGCTGAAGAAAGTGTGATTTGCCCAAGATCACCAAGTGGATTTTCATCGTCAAACTAGGATTCAAATCATGGTGTCCAGAGTTGTAGTCCAACACTTAAATCATAGTTAAATATATTGCTTTTGGTTTCTTCTACATTCAGATGGATTAAACCTCAACCTGAAGGCTTGAGCCTGAAGAACTGGACAATTTTGGTAAACTTGACTAAACAATGAATTCAAACAACAGCTAGTACAGCTGTTCTCAATTTGGAAAAGGTCTTCCTACACTATAGGTGTTAATCATTAGGAGTTCCACAGAAAAAGGGGGTGGACAGGCCCGTAGCCAGGATTTCGTTTCAGGGGGGGCTGAATTTTTTCAGGGGGGGTTTCGGGGGGGCTGAGTTTCGGGGGGGCTGAGTTTCGGGGGGGGGCTGAGTCTGAGTGAAAGAGGGTCTAGCCTAGCAAACCTTTTGTATCATTACCCCAATACCCCCATGCATATGGGATATATTGAGTATGGTGATCAGATCATGATATGAATAAACATAACAGTTTAAATAATGCACCAGTAAGGCCTTTTCGCGAACCACCATGAAAATTTCGGGGGGGGGGGCTGAAGCCCCCCGAGCCCCCCCCCCCCCCCCCGGCTACATGTCTGGGGGTGGATATACACTAATTTATAATCCAATTTTCATCCCAGATTATCTGCTTTGAACTAGATTATATGGTAGTGTAGACTCATATAATCCAGTTCAATTCAGATATCCTGGGGTCAGATACTTAATTATATGGCAGTGTAGAACCAGCCTTAATTGGCCATGCAAATAACTGACTGAATACATTGGGGTTGGCATCTGGAATCTATTCACTTTGTATAAATATAGAGCTATATTAATTGTGATTGCAGTATCCTATGGAATCCTGGGTTTTGTAGTTTGGTAAGGCACTACACTGATATCACTGAGATTTCTCGGTGTCCCTTTCTAAAACTGACAATCTGCAGAACTCATGGGATATCACCATAGCAGTAAAAGTACAATCATTGTACTTTTAGTTTAAGTTTCTTTCACAATCAATTTCTTAAAATCCCAAGTTATTCCCAATGAAAAATATGAGAAATTTTCAAATTTTGGTAATTTTTTTCAAATGAAAAATTTGTAGATTGAATTTAATTCTGGTTCAAAGCAAGCTGAACTCTATACAGCACACACACAAACATTCACAAGCACACTTATTCCATCTGTCTCTCCTTGTAATTTTGTATGTGAGTGTTCAACACACATATGTTCTTATCACTGACAAGAAAGAGTATATCAACATATTGTGGCGTCCAATCAACATAATGGCCAGCTATTTTAAGACAACTTTTTTTGCAAAAAAAAAAAACCCATTCTGCACAAAACGTGTGAGCATTTGTATGAAAAGTATCTTGAGCAAATGAATTTTTTACTGAAAGGTCCTCCTGCAGAAATGATTAAAAAGTGCATAGAAATCCATGTTTGTGAATTTATGCAAGTTATACATTCTAATGAGGCTATCATAAATCAGAAATTACTTAAAGGCACACAACAGCAATCATCATCTCTGCCTTCACTGCAATTCCCATTTCCATCCGTCTCATTAAGAAAAGATCATCCATTCGCCCTAACAAATGAATGATGTGCAATTGAATTTAAGGAAGTTGACTTCTCAATACTCTGTGGCTTTACTTTGTGGCATTGAGGAGGAAGAAAACAGGTTACTTCCTCAGTGACGTTAATGATTCTTTGAAAATCCACCACTTCATATTTCTCCCCCCAAAAATTGCAGAATCATAATACTTGAAATATTACACAAATTTCCAAAACCGCACACAAACAATGTGGGAAAATGAGTCATGAGGGGCGTTACCATTAATGCTAGATGCCTCTATATAAATTTGCCCAGTTTGTTCAGTAGATTTAGAGGTAGAAGAATTTCTCCTTCATTAGTTAATACAGAAGGAACTCTTCAAGAAGACCCACGATGAAGTACCTCCTAACTTGCATGACACTTCTCCTGCCTTACAGCTTTGCTCTCCCAATAACTCCCTATTATTCAGAACCAAGTACTGAGCGCCTGAAGTTGGTGGAGGTAAGTAATATCAATACTTTTAACTGTAAAACATATAACAGCTATCTTTTTGCTCTCATTTGTACTATTTTAAATGAGTGGCATTTTAATAATTCATGGGTTATTATTAATTATAAAATTTAAAATAATACGCTCATTTGTTTATTTAATTGATATACCATTTCTAGGAACCTGCTGCAGCTTTCTGCATAGTTAAAATAATATCACTATAAAATAAATATCATGTGAGCTGCTTTAGGTTCCTTTGGGTGGTATATACAGTAAATTAAATAACAATTGTTTAATATTGGGTTGCTGTGAGTTTTCCGGGCTATATGGCCATGTTCCAGAAGCATTCTCTCCTGATGTTTCACCCACATCTATGGTAGGCATCCTCGGTGGTTGTGAGGCCCCTTGAGGTGGTATATGCAGTAAATTAAATAAGAATAGATTAATATTAATAAGAACAATATTCTAGGCCTATTCTCAATTTCTGCATCATTGAAACTTCCCTTGTAAGAAACTGGGAAAACGCTTAAAACTTTTTTTTGTTCCTGATCCAGGCTTACCTTGACAAGTTTTTTCCATCAGCTCATAAAACTTCCCACAGAAGTATTGAAGAACGACTGAGAGAAATGCAAAAGTACTTCCATTTGAGAGTCACGGGGAAAATGGATGACGGAACAATGGAGGTCATGAATAAACCTCGGTGTGGGTTACCAGATGTCTCGGAATTCCGGAAAGGTGCAGTAAGATGGGGAAAAAATGTACTGACTTACAGGTTGGTTATATTATATCTTTTTGCGGCTTACTTGTTGGTTTGTGAAATATCAAAAGTCCTAGTTCCTGAATATATATATATATATTTCTTTTGCTCAAAGGATTAATAACTATACCCCAGATATGGACCCCGCTAAAGTACGTGAGGTGATCGCAAAAGCTTTCAAGGTATGGAGTGACGTAACACCGTTGCAGTTCAGGAGCACAAGAAGACCTGCTGATATTGAAATCTCATTTGCACATGGTGGTAAGTCTCTCCTTATTTATCAGCTGTGTAAGAAAAAAAACAACAGCATGAGAACATAGGACATGTCTCTAGAGAGGTTCTTTGCCCAGGACCTGGGATGAAGAGGTGGAGGAAGGCTGAGGCAGTCAGCCAGTCCTTGTTGCTCTACCTGCTGGAGCTCAATTGCACCTCAATGTCAACTTTTGTGTAGAGGTAGCTACCTAGGTCATGGAAATGCTCAGCATTCTCTAGCATTAAACCATTAGGCTATATTTCTGGCATTTCAAAGGAATTGGCTGAAGCAAGAGTTGGCTTTATCTATTCTCTACATTGACCTGTGGATAAATTAACCCAAATTTGTTAGACCACAATTTTAGATTAAAATTTCTCAATTTGTAATGATCCTTGAGGATTATTGAACAAACTGAAATCTTACCCAAGTTTTCCACTTGCAACTGTCATATTTCTTATCAACATTTAGAACATGGAGACTTCAACCCTTTTGATGGAAGAGGAGGAGTTTTGGCACATGCTTACTTTCCTGGAACAGGCCTTGGAGGAGATGCTCATTTTGATGAAGGTGAACGTTGGTCAGAATTCAACAGAGGTAAGGCATTCCTTCAGAATTGTTTCAATTGATACTCAAAAGAGACTGAGTAGACAAACATCCCCAGATTTCAGAAGGACACCCCAAGATATTGTCATGAGCTACTTATGATCATCAGGATAGGATACAACCTCTAAGCAATGCTCAATAAAACAGCAATCGTGCCAATAAAAGCTTAACCAATATTAAAGATTGCAATCAATGACAAAAGTCAGATTTTAAAGGATATTACCAGCACAATACTTGTCTCCCTTTTTGCCTAAAAACGAAGAATAGACATTTTCATATCTATACTTTAAAGAAGGGTTTAATTCATTATTCCTATTATGAATATCATAGCATATTACGAATATCATGAATATGAAACAGTTACCTAGATTTACCCATTCACAGTTGTTTCATATTCATGATCACTACTTAGTTATGATTGTGATACTATTGCCATGATCACAAATACTACTTAACTAGGCATCGGTTTGGATGGGGAGAAGGAAGTCCATTCTGTAGTAGGCTAATCTGTAGGCAATTGGAGCAATGATGTTTCTGGATGACACAAAAGAACTGATACATATTTCCTGCATACATCTTTAACATTCATTTGACTTTCTCTTTCTCTTTCTCTCTCTCTCTCATGCTGTGTTCTAGATACCAACCTGTTCCTTGTTGCTGCACATGAATTTGGCCATTCCTTGGGATTAGAACATTCAAACGTCCGTGGGGCCCTAATGTTCCCTTCTTATTCCTTCACAAACCCAAATACTTACCGTCTTCCATATGATGATGTGCAACGGATCCAAAGATTATATGGTAATTTCAATGAGAGTAATGACACTGTTGCCCAGTTGTGATGTTTGTTCTCCATATGTAGTAGAATAGCAGTATAATTTGAAAAAGCCTTCTATTATTCTAGGTGCCACAGTCCAAAACAAGTAATTTTTTACTTCTTTGCCAATCATCAGTTAAGTTGCTTCTGCTTTGGAAAGAGCAGAAAAACACTTAGTGTTATTTTATCATGTGATTTTTTTTCTTGGATTGGTCATTTGTGAGACATGACTTATCATACCCTGTTTCCCCAAAATAAGATAGGGTCTTATATTAATTTTTGCTCCAAAAGATGCATTAGGGATTATACATAGCTGCCTGGACACTATTTAAATTGACTTTTTTCATGAACTGTAACTTGGGCTTCTTTTTGAAGTAGGACTTATATTTCAAACATCCTCAAAACTCCTGAAAAACCATGCTAGGCCTTATTTTTGGGGTAGAGCTTATTTTGGGGGAAACGGAGTATTAATGTAGGAACCATCTAAACCAGTGGTTCTCAACCTGTGGTTCCCCAGGTGTTTTGGCCTACAACTCCTAGAAATCCCAATCAGTTTACCAACTGTTAGGATTTCTGGGAGTTGAAGGACAAAACACCTGGGGACCCACAGGTTGAGAACCACTGATCTAAACAATATCATGTATACATAAGTAGCTCATGTCTTATAAATGCATGAGAAAGCATAAAATGCCTAGTATTTACACATTGCATTGCTACTTAAAACACAGATCTACTTAAAATGAACATAAAACATGCCAATGAATCTAGATCAGCTCTTTAGGATCATGCTGGAGAAAAATAAGTAGAAGTAATTAAAACAATTTGGTCATTGTAAAAACGGAAATGTGAACTAGAGGTACATCTATTCATAGAATGAATGCAGTTAAAGTGGTATCAAATTGCATGGTTCTAAACTATGGAGTAAAGGCACTTGCAGTTTTACAAGATCTTTAGCCTTCTCTGCCAAAGAGTGCTGATTCCTCAACAAACGACAACTCCCAGAATGCTATGGCATTGAACGATGGTGGTTACGGTGGTGTCAAACTACATTAATTCTACAGTGTAGAGCAGGCATGGGCAAACTTCAGCCCTCCAGATGTTTTGGACTTCAACTCCCACAATTTAAAATACAGTATACCTAGAGTGCCTCTACACCAGGCATGGGCAAACTTTGGCCCTCCAGGTGTTTTGGACTTCGACTCCCATAATTTAAAATACATTATACCTAGGATGCCTCTACACCAGGCATGGGCAAACTTCAGCCCTCCCAGGTATTTTGGATCTCACATCCTACCGGCTGTTAGGAATTGTGGGAGTTGAAGTCTAAAACACTCGGAGGGCCAGAGTTTGCCCAAGTCTGGTGTAGAGGCACCATAAGTATACTGTATTTTAAATCAGATTCTACATGACTATTAAGATGCTAGAAGACTTTGTTCTTCCTGTTGAAGTACGCTATTACTGTCATAGTAGCAACCTAAACATTTTACGGAGCAAATTTTTCTTGAAGACTTTTTGTGTAGATATATTTGTTTTGTTCCTTGAAAAAATGCTGATCTCCAGTCTCCTAAATGATGTCCTCCTGTTTCTTTTGCAGGAAAGGGAAAATGAAGAAGAACCTTTGAAGAGTCTGATTATGTCACTGAGCAGCTATGATGTGTTTATATTTTGTTGCAGTAATATCTATTTTAGAAGGCAGAAAACTTCATTTTTCAGAATAAATCAAAATGCAAAATTCAAATTATTCTTTTCTCCGTGTGTCCTTTACTGATGTAATCATACAGAGCCTTATAAGGGACAGCTATAGATTTGCTTAACTTGGTAGCATACAACACAAGTATATGCTCCAGGCTATTCATACATAGGATGTCCTTACCAGAGTTTGGCCTCCGTCAACTGGACCTTACGGATCCATTAAATTCAGTGGTTTTCAACCTGTGGTTCCCCAGGTGTTTTGGCCTATAACTCCCAGAAATCCCAGCCAGTTTACCAGCTGTTTCAGGGAGTTGAAGGTCAAAACATCTGGGGACCTACAGGTTGAGAACCACTAAATTAATTCAAGATAGAATGATGAGATGGGATTAAAAAGGAACAATTCTGCAGAAGCTCTACCATTTTCCTTAAAAACAACATGTTCTTTATCTTTACAAATAGATGAGCCTTAAACAAATATTAAATAAATACCACTCAACAAAATGCCATCACATATCACCATGACCAAGGCTCAGAAGTCAAATCTTGATATCCTCCAAGGATCAATATCAGGACCACAGTTTTTAAACTTGCTCGCAAATGGAGTTAGATGTAAGAAATGGGTGACCAATTCTGCTCAAAATAATAACAAAGGGTATGTAGAACAAAAAATCTACTTTTTGAAGTGCTCTAAAAGGAGCTCCCCAAACTGCTCTTCTCCACACTCGCATGTCGAGGATTCCACTTTGTAGCCCCATTTCTAAAGGTTGGCTCTGGTGCCAGAGCGCAGTCTGTTCTGCACCTTCCAAGTCATCCAGTTTTCTGTGTGCCCAGGGGGGAGTATCTCATTTGGTATCAGCCATTGATTAAGGTTTTGGGTTTGAGCCTGCCACTTTTGGACTCTCGCTTGCTGGGATGTTCCAGCAAGTGTCTCTGTAGATCTTAGAAAACTATTTCTTGATTTAAGTCATTGACATGCTGGCTGATAACACACAGAGGATGGGCTGGAGATGTCACTGCCTTGGTCCTTTCACTATTGGCAATACTGGCTAGACAGTGTAATTTCTCCAGTGGTGTAGGGCGCAGACACCCCGTGATAATGCGGCATGTCTCATTAAGAGCCAAATCCACTGTTTTAGTCTGGTGAGATGTGTTCCAGATGTGTTGAATACTGGTGGGGTTGTGGGGATTTATTTTGTCACTTGGGTGTTGTAGTTGCTGGGATTTATAGTTAACCTCCAATCAAAGAGCATTCTCAACTCTACCAATGATGAAATTGAACCAAACTTGGTACACAGAACTCCTATGACCAACAGAAAATACTGGAAGAGCTTAGTGCACACTGACCTTGAGTTTTGGAGTTGTAGTTCACCTACATTCAGAGAGCACTGTGGACTCAAACAATGATGGATCTGGACAAAACTTGGCACGAATACTCAATACGCATAAATGTAAACATTGGTGGTGTTTGGGGAAAATAGACCTGAACATTTGGGTGTTATAGTTGCTGGGATTTATAGTTCACCTGCAATCAAAGAGCATTCTACAGAAAAGCTGCGGAGAACATGGAAATAAAGGAAGAAAAACCTGCCCCCTCATACAATAATCACTGATTTTGGAAGCTCAGCGGAGTCAAAGAATCATAGAGTTGGAAGAGATGACAAGGGGCATCTAGTCCATGCAGGAAAACACAATCAAAGCACTTCCAACTGATGGCCATCCAATTTCTCTTTCCAAATCCCCAAAGAAAGAAACTCCATAACAATCCAGGCAGTGTACTGCACTCTCAAAAAGCTCTTACCATCAGAAAGTTCTTCCTAATATTTAGGTAGAATCTCTTTTCCTGTAGTTTGAGTCCATTACTCTGTGTTTTAGTTCCTGGAACAATAAACAAAACAAAGTGTCCCCTTCAATATGACATCCTTTCATACATTTCAACATATGTCGCCTCTTAACCTTCTCTTCTCCCTAGAGATAAGAAGGCCCGGGGGAAAAAACCTCAGAAAAAAAGGGGGGCACAATATTTTTCAGTTTTTTTCCCAATTTTTCCTTTTTTTTCTCAAGGCCTTCCCAACTCTACTTCTCTCTAAGCTGCTCCTCAGAGGGCATGGTTTCCAAACTTTTTACCATTTTGGACACCTTCCAGCATGTCAATATCCTTTTTGATATTGATTAACCAAGGATCAACCCTGTGGTTAGTACTTTGATGGTAGATCATCAATAAATCCCAGGTGCTGTAGGCTATTTCAGAAGAAGGAATTTTCAAAATCCCCTCTAAGTATTCTTTGCTTAATAAAACCCAACGAAATTCATGGACTCACCATAAATCATCAAGTGACTTGGAGGCACAAGAATACACCGTAAATAGCTAGTCAATCTCCTAGTAAATGTCCACACTGCAGAATTATCACATTCTGATACCACATTCCAATGGCTCCATTCATCATAAATCTAAGATTTTTAGTTTCAGATATCAAGGGGTTACAATTGTAAAACATGAATATCCCATGAGTCTTTTTTTTTTTTTTGCCAAATTTATTAAACACATCCCTGTATAGAAAGTAGGCATGAGCAATCCATGGTTCTAAATGGTTCTAAAGTACTTACAAAACTAGGGGACGCTGGTGCTTTGCTTCTACAGTGTTGCTAAAGTTCTGGTGGTGAAAATTTCAGAACTCTAACAAAACTTTCAAAATTTTGTTATAAATGGCAGTTCCTAATTGGTTCTGTCATAAAATTCACCAATAATGAAATAATAATGAAATTTTGGAAGTTTTGTTAGCATTCTGAAATTTTCACTATCAGAACTTTAGCAATACTTTAGAAGCAAAGCACCAGCGCCCCCTAGTTTTGTAAGTACTTTAGAACCATTTAGAACCATGGATTGCCCATGCCTGATATAAAGACTTAAAGGTCCATGCACTTTGAATATAGAAATGCCTTAAGTATATAATTCCCTTTGCTCTTTCCCTGAAAATATTATAAAGGGTGGAAGGGAATTTTCAAGCCATTAAGCAAATGTATGCTCAAGGATTTTTTTATCCCAAGTCATTGATTGGCTGAATTTATTCTATTTTAGCAGTGTTCTAACACCCATTAAGACTGTATCTACATTGCCATATAATTTAATATCTGACTTCAGATTATCTACTTTGAACTGGGTTATATAAATCTACACTGTCATATAATCCAGTTTGAAGCACAGAATTTGGGATCAGAAACTGGATTTTACAGCAGTTTTGATGGGGCCTAAGACTAAGAATTCTCATTCCAAAATTTTCCATTGCTGTATCTATACTACACTGGGTGCACGGTATCTGTATTCTCTTGAACGACAACACTAGAGCTATCTAACAGAAAGTTACCTCAACTACTGAAACAGTTTAGTTGTAGATGTCTTTTCCTCTCCAAGAAAACATCAACAACAATTCTTCATTTTACTGGTTCATCACTATCACTACACATTATGCAATGTGAGTAAACATTCAGAAAAAGGTTATAATCCCACAAACTGGGTTGATGACAAATGGTCTCTTTCATGCCTGCAGTGCTTCAGGCAAGAGAGAAGCACTATGTTCTTGCACCTCAACTTCCTGGATAAACTTTGAAGCAAAACAATGGACATCCACCAAGACTCCTTGTCACGTTTTGAGTACAAATTAAGAGTTCAATTTAAACTTCATCAGAGATTAAGGCAGTAAAGTGATATTGACATATTAATAGGTAATATAAAACAAATACGGATAGCATCTGTGCTAGTCGCCATCAAGACAAAAACCGGTTTTATTTCTTTCAGTCCTTTGGTGCTTATAGTTTCCTTAGTCTTGCTGACTATCAACAAAGGTCTTAAGGTCATATGTACATGTTGACCTCATGAACAAGTTCAGGGAAGCTTTTGGGGTAAGAATTATGGATTTTGATATGACTCTAAGTAAGTCGAGAGTCATTCCATGTAGATGGGGAAGTGCTAGCATTGACTTGGATGGCCACCTGCCCTGGCCATCAATGCCACCATTTATCATCCCAGGCATTCAGAAAGGTCAGAAGCAACACTATGATAGATAGAGAAGAAGGGATCAGTCCATCTTTTAGGTTCCCCTAGGACAGACTAAGCCCTTGCCTTTTGACACTCTACTCCAGGGGTCCTCAAACTAAGGCCCGGGGGCCAGATGCGGCCCTCCAAGGTCATTTACCTGGCCCTCACTCAGGGTCAACCTAAGTCTGAAACGACTTGAAAGCACACAACAACAACCCTATCTCATCAGCCAAAAGCAGATCCACACTTCCCACTGAAACACTAATAACTTTATATTTGTTAAAATTGGTCTTCGTTTTACTTATTGTATTGTTTAAAGTGTTTTTTGCACTACAAATAAAATATGTGCAGTATGCACAGGAATTCATTCATATTTTTTTCAAACTATAATCCGGCCCTCCAACAGTTTGAGGGACTGTGACCTGGCCCTCTGTTTAAAAAGTTTGAGGACCCCTGCTCTACTCAGAGAAAGAGATGGTTCCCCTTTTTGACCAGAGTTAAGGTACAATGCTTACCTGAATCTGTGGGTAAGTCACCCCTGAATTTTGGGTCAATTGTTTTTAATAACATTTCTAGACATTTATGAGTATATACCAGGTATGGGCAAACCCAAGCCTGGGGACCAGCTGCAGCCCCTTGGGCTCTATTCTCAGGCCCTCTCTCACACCATCCTATCCTTCCTTCCTTCTCCCTTTCCTTCCCCCTTCCTTCCCTTCCCTCTCTCTTTCTCCCTCCCTCCTTCCCTTCTACCTTTCCTTTCTTCCATCCTTCTCTTCCTCCCTTCCTTCTTTCACTTTTTCTTTCCTCCTTTCCTCCTGGGGGATGTTTAGTGGAAAGAAGAAAAGGTAGAGAAGGAACATAAGAACCATGTTTCAAGATTTAAAAGGGGGTCCCATTGAGGAGGAGGAGGAAAACTGACTTTCTACTTCTCCAGAGACCAGGTCACAAGAGAGCAATGGTTTCAAATGGCAGGGAAAGAGATTTGACTGAAAAGATTAGGAAGAACGTCAACAGTAAGAGCTGTTGGAGAGTGGCATAGGCTGCCTTGGTGTGTGATAGACTGACTCTCCTTCTCTGGAGGCTTTTCCACAGAGGCTGTCTATTGGGAGTGCTTTGATTGTGCCTTCTTGCCTGGCAGGGGGTTGGACTAGATTGCCCTTGGGGGTCTCTTCCAGCTCTAGGATTCTAGGATTATATATCAGAAGTAGGCAATACGGGGTCTAGTGGATACACTTTTTCTCTCCAGTCCACCATCTCATCCTTATCAAGGCTAACTCTTTTGGGATCCAATTGTTTCCCATCTTTCCTTCACTTTCTGCCTCCAAAAGAGAAGAGGAAGAGGAGGGAAGGGAAGGGAGGGGACTTGGGGACAAACCCCTCCCTCCTGGCTCACCCACCCTGCTCCAGCCCACCATTCAGCCCCCAAGTTGCCCATGGCTGGTATATACAGTAATTCCCCTTCACCCAGGGAACCGCAGCTCTTTGAGGAGGGAGAACTGTACACATTTTAACACAGACTTCTCAAGAAATCTCCCCGCCATTCTCCAATATCTTTGCATAAAGCTAAACTGTTGTAAAATTGAAGCACCAATATGATATTGGGTTACACCCCTGTGCCAGCAGGACTGAAGACCGACAGGTCGCATGTCCGAATCCGGGGAGAGGTGGATGAGCTCCTTCTATCAGCTCCAGCTCCTCATACGGGGACATGAGAGAAGCCTCCCACAAGGATGATAAAAACATCAAATCATCCGGGCGACCCCTGGGCAACGTCCTTGCAGATAGCCAATTCTCTCACACCAGAAGCGACTTGCAGTTTCTCATGTCACTCCTGATACGACAAAAAAAATATTGTTTTTTTCCTTCTTAATCTGGAGAATAGAACTCCTAATGGTCAAGATCCAGAGCTGAACTTCTGAAGATAGCACAGTGCAACCCAGAGGAAATGGGAAGGGGCAATCTCCACTTTTCACTGTAGACACAGACACATCAAGAAATACCTCTGGGCTGGGAACCACTTCAAATCTGTTTTTAACAGCTCTGAGTCAAGCAGACAGACAGCACCCGGGTCGTGGGAACACTTTGGTGTAATCTTAGCATCGGTTTGACTTTAAGCCAAGATAACAAAATAGACGAGGTGGGAATCACGTGGCCTTCTAGACCTTATTCAGATTCAATTGCCAGCTTCCTTCAACATTGGTTATATGAGTTACATAATCATAGGCACCTCTGTTGTTCAAAGGCACTGAAAATGCTGTATAAAACCTGGTTCTCTGCACACACTTTTTAACCAAAGAAATTACAAGTATAAACCCGAAATGGGAATATTTCTATGCCAGTTCTCCTTGCCTGTGTCACAGACCTGAATCCCAAGGAATTTCATTGATGCAGCACAGGTTGAGCATACTTTACCCAGAATCCTGAAATGTCCTACATCAGAAATTGTCCACATATCTCACCCGATTGAGATAGCGACACTTTTGTTTTCTGATGGTTTGCTGTTTTATGCACAAAATTATTTAAAATACGTATTATGTATACATGTTTCTTCAGGCTATGCGTGTAGGGTGCGCAGGCATGTAGCCGGGGGGGGGGGGGGGGCTCGGGGGGCTTCAGCCCCCCCCCCCCGAAATTTTCATGGTGGTTCGCGAAAAGGCCTTAATGGTGCATTATTTAAACTGTTATGTTTATTCATATCATGATCTGATCACCATACTCAATATATCCCATATGCATGGGGGTATTGGGGTAAAATGATACAAAAGGTTTGCTAGGCTAGACCCTCTTTCACTCAGATTCAGCCCCCCCCAAAACCCAGCCCCCCCGAAACCCCCCTGAAAAAAAATTCAGCCCCCCCCCCCCCGAAATGAAATCCTGGCTATGGGCCTGAGGGTGCGTATAAAATATAAAGGCAGTCCCCAAATTACAAATATCCAAATAACAAAAAACCCTCATAGTTACAAACGGGGATGAGACAACAGGAAATGAGAGAAATCTACCCCTTGGAAGGGAAATTCACTCCTTAAAGCGTAATCATGGGGAAAGGTGTCTCCACTGAAGCTGTCTCACCAATCCTTGTTTCCACAACAAGCCCATTTTTAAAATGCATTATCATCTTCTCTTCTGGATCGATGAAACATAAATATTCCTGTTGTTGTTATATTGCCAGTAGAGTTATCATTTGAAGGAAAGTTAAACATAATTAAAGCTCCTACCTCAAATGACTTCCTTGCACTGTTTCTTGTTGTTTGTTTAGTTTCTTTTCTGGAAATTTGGTTTTGATTGGAGCTTTGTTCCCGAGGCAATGACCCTGTTGCAATCTAAACACAGTGTGACTTGTTGGTTTTCCAGGGTCCCCCTCTGAATGTATGCATACCACACAAATTAGTACACTAATGTCATTTTGAGGGGGGGGGGGCTCAAGTTGGTGCACTATGACTCCCCTATACCAAGGGAAGTTTTTCCACTGTTTAGCAGTTGTTGCTCTGCAATGACCACTGTGTTTTGCAACAGTACAATGACAATAAAGCTGTTCTAGTCTATTCCCTCCTCAGAAGTGAGTTCCTCAGCCAAATCTCTCCTTATCTCCTTATCTACTTTACATGTTTTGAGTTGGTTTGAAAATATAACTCTGCCCAAGAGATGTTGGATAATTTCAGTGTGTGTTTTGTCTCTCTTCGTAAGTAAGATTCCCGTTACACAATTTGTTGATTCGGGGCCCTTCCACACAGTCCTGTATCTCAGGATATCAATGGCTTCAAACTACAGGAAAGGAGATTCCACCTGCACATTAGGAAGAACTTCCTGACTGAAAGTTGTTCAGCAGTGGAACTCTCTGCTGTTGGTGGAGGCTCCTTCTTTGGAAGCTTTTAAGCAGAGGCAGGTAGCCATCTGTCGGGGATGCATGAATGCAAAGCACTTCTTGGCAGGGGTTGGACTGGATGGCCCACGAGGTCTCTTCCAACTCTATGATTCTATGATTCTAAGGGTGTTAAGCCTTATGGTCATTAAAAAGACTCCAGGTAAGACATATGATATAATATATATATATATATATATATTCCTCCAAATTTTCGGAATGTCGAAGCCACTAAAACTCTATCAAATCGAACCCTTTAATACATGTATCAACTTGATTTTTTGTGTATACCTTGTATCATTTGTATAATGTATCAATTTGTAATGCATCTTGAAAACAGCTACTGTCCTGTGCCCTCTGTTTGCATAATCTCTTGGGAACAGAGACCACAGCCAGGGTCCCTCCAGCTATTTCCCAAGTCAGATAATATCAGGACGTTTGTGTGTGTGCGCACACATGCAAAAGAGATGTTCCCCTTTGTCACCAAGATGATCTCAGGATGTTTGTCCATTTAACTTGAAGCTAAGAGTATGCCGCTCCCACAGAAGAGGGGACTCAGCAAACATCAATTCATTAATTTTCTGAATGGGCAGCCAAGCCCCTGATTACCTGGAACTATTACCTTTGTCTCATGAGGCTTGCACCCTTTGGAACTGGACACTTGAGTTAATGAAATATTCATCTGCATATCCACATCACCACTTCCTCCAGTTCCTCAGGGGGCATCTCTGCAACAGATTGGACCTTCAAACTATCCAACTAGCAACTATCTTTCTTCCTGGCATAGGAATGTCCTCCTGCAGGCTGGAGGACATTCAGGGGAACCTAGCTAACATCTGTTTTTGGCCAGTCAAGAGAGGGAGTGGAAAGTCTAAACAGCTGTCAGAATGGCATAAAATGTCACGGATTTTCTCTTTGAATGTGTGCATGTACTCTTTGAAGAAGCATATTGCTTTTACTTGCATCCTATTTGGCCAAATTGTACTAAACCTCTGTAGCCTTGCCTTCAACCTGGGGCACTTGTTCTCTGTCCTGGCTGATCTGGTTTAGTGGAAGCTCACCAGGCATAGACCCTCTTATTTGCTGTCCTAGCTAAAATCTCTACACATGAATAAAAAGGAAATTATATTATCCATCCCTAAGCAGTCCTATTGAT
Source organism: Anolis sagrei (assembly GCF_037176765.1). Taxonomy (NCBI): domain Eukaryota; kingdom Metazoa; phylum Chordata; class Lepidosauria; order Squamata; family Anolidae; genus Anolis; species Anolis sagrei. The sequence continues at coordinate 23,284,961 of NC_090023.1, read as the reverse complement.
TTCAATTGGTTTATTCTAAACATGACTAACTATTGACCCAAGCTATTGTTAAAGAGATTCAACCGCATACAAATCAATAAATAAAAGAGCACAGTCATGAACAATTTAAGTGTTAAGGTTTCCAAAAATAGGTGCTAAAGGGTACATTGTTTTACTTTTTGAAGTCACTTAGTCACCAGAACTTCCTCATTATTGAGGGATTTTCCAAGCATTGTAGGAGGTTGTGAGTAGATAACATAGTCTGGTTCCCACAAGGTGGTTCATAGATCATTTAAACATCAGAAGGAGACAGTTGCCATTTTGATTTATCTAAATCTGAAGATTAACCTGAGTCAGGGGAGGGATAAAGCTGACAGAATGAACACCACACCTAAATCATCCTTATCCCCAGTCTTCTGGTGTTTAGGACTAGAGAACCATCATAATTTATAGCAAGAACCTGCACCATTGGATCAATATGTTGTGTTTCACTTTTCAAATATAGTTGGCCATAAAGAAATCCTTGTAATCAACAGGAAGAGTTAATTACTGTTAATTTCATCAACACTTTTACCGTTGCGTCATTTCCAACTTGTGATGAACCTAACTTGAACCTATCATGTGGTGTTCTTGGGTTTGATTGAGGAATGTGACCTGTCCAAGATCACCTAGTGTGTTTTCATGGCTTAGTGAGAACTCAAACTCTGATATCCAGACACTAGAGCATAGGTTTTTAATTTGTAGATGAGCTTCTGGTGGAGACCTAATACCAAGGGGAAGAGACTTTTTCTCCCTTTGGTTTTCCTCAATTTATTCACTTCATAGATTCATAGAATAATAAAGTTGGAAGAGACCACATGGGCCAAACAGTCCAAGTCCCTGCCATACAGGAAAACCAAAATCAACGTACCCCTGACAGATGGCTATCCAGCCTCTGTTTAAAAGTATTTTATTTCCTTGTAAATGCAATTTTTCTGAGAAAGGATTCCAAATTTTTCAGCAGGGCTCAAAGGGCTCCATAACCCATACATGAAGCCGCTGGGAGAGATCATCCGGAGTTTTGGGGTCAGATGTCATCTGTACGCTGATGATGTTCAGGTCTATCACTCCTTCCCACCTGTGACTAAGGAGGCTGTGCAGGTCCTGAACCAGTGATTGGCTGCTGTGTCGGCCTGGATGAAGCCAAATAGATTGAAACTTAATCCAGACAAGACAGAGGTACTCCTGGTCAGTCAAAAGGTCGAACAGGGGATAGGGTTACAGCCTGTGTTAGACAGGGTTACACTCCCCCTGAAGACACAGGTTTGCAGTTTGGGAGTGATCCTGGACTCATAGCTGAGCCTGGAACCCCAGGTCTCAGTGGTGGCCGGGAGAGCTTTTACACAATTAAAACTTATGTGCTAGCTGCGCCCGTTCCTTGGGAAGTCTGATTTGGCCACGGTGGTCCACGCTCTGGTTACATCCCAAATAGACTACTGCAACACTCCCTACGTGGGGCTGCCTTTGAAAATTTCTCGGAAGCTCCAATTAGTCCTACCGTCGGCGGTTGTTAATTGGAGGTTGTTAACAACAAAGCAGGTTGTTAATCGGAGTGGCATACAGGAAGCGTACCTCTCCTCTGTTGCACCAGCTCCACTGGCTGCTGATCAGCTTCCAGGCACAATTCAAAGTGCTGGTTTTAACCTTCAAATTCCTGAATGGTTCTGGCCCAGATTACCTGTCCAAACATATCTCCTGCTATGAACCATCATGAAGCTTAAGATCATCAGGAGAGGCCCTGCTCTCGATCCCACCACTATCGCAAACACGGTTGGTGGGAACGAGAGACAGGGCCTTCTCAGCAGTGGCCCCCCGTCTGTGGAACTCTCTCTCTAAGGACATCAGGTTGGCCACCTTCCTCGTGTCCTTTAGAAGACAACTGAAGACCTGGCTCTGTGGCCAAGCTTTTGATTAGAGACCAGCGGCAATAGGAAAAGGAAATTTGGGATTTGCAACATGGATTCTCTCAACTTGGTTTGGTTTTTCTGGCACGTTAATTTATTGTTAAATTTACTGATGATGTTGTACAATGTTTTAAAATAATTTTATTGTGAATTGTAATTTTTATGATATTAATGTTGGTAGCATCTTCTGATGCTCATGTGAGGCCACCCTGAGTCCCCCTTGTGGGGAGAAGGGCGGGATAGAAATATACTAAATAAATAAATAAAGACAAGCAGACAAATGTCAGCGTGTTGGAAGAAGCAAAGAAAACCAGCATTGATGCAATGGTCCTCCGCCATCAACTCCACTGGACCGGCCACATTGTCTGGATGCCCGACCACCGTCTCCCAAAGCAGTTGCTCTATTCTGAACTCAAGAATGGAAAACGGAATGTTGGTGGGCAGGAAAAGAGATTTAAAGATAGGCTAAAATCAACCTTAAAAACTCTGGCATAGACACTGAGAACTGGGAAGCCCTGGCCCTTGACCGCTCCAGTTGGAGGTCAGCTGTGACCAGCTGTGCCGTAGAATTTGAAGAGGCATGAATTGAGGGTGAAAGAGAGAAATGTGCCAAGAGGAAAGTGTGTCAAGCCAACCCCGACTGGGTCTGCCTTCCACCTGGAAACCGATGCCCTCACTGTGGGAGACGATGCAAATCAAGAATAGGGCTCCACAGTCACCTACGGACCCACCGCCAGGACACTACACTTGGAGGACCATCATCCTCAGACTATGAGGGATCGCCTAAGTAAGTAAGTAAGTATGCCTTCAAGGCGTTTTTAGCTTATGGTGGTCCTAAGGTGATCCCCATCATGGGGTTTTCTGAGGGCCCTTCCAGAGAGGCCCTATATCCCAGGATCTGATCCCAGGTTTTCTGTTTATCCCAGATTATCTGGCAGTGCAGACTCATATAATCCAGTTTAAAGCAGAAAACCTGGGATCAGATCCTGAGATATAGGGCCTGTCTGGAAGATGCTGAGACTGAGAAAGTATGGCTCAAGTAGGTTCCCATGGCCAAGCAGGGATTTGAACTCTATTCTTCAAAATCACAGTCCAACACTCAGATGACTACACCACGTAAGATCACTCAAAAGCAAGATTCCGTAGCCTTTCTTAGCTTGCATGTTCTTCCTCATTAATAACTCTGTCATCTTATCCACATTCCGATGTTACTTGACCACATGTATCCCAGTTTTTATCTGTGAAATTTTGGAAAATATGCTAGCAATGCTGTCTTGGATAAATGGATCAATTAACAAGTGGGTTACATTTTCCCTCATAATTGGTTTTTTTGAAGTCACTACTTCACAAATGAACCATATGTACTCAAGTACAAGCCAACTCGAATATAAGCCAAGGCACCTAATTTTGCCACAAAAATCTGGAAAATGTATTGACTCAAGTATAAGCTGAGGGTGAGATATGCAGCAGCTAAATACCAATAAAATTACCTTTAGATTCCAATAAAATTACATTAATTGTGGCATTAGTAGGTTACATGTTTTTGAATATTTACATAAAACTGTAATTTAAGATAAGACTATCCACTCTGACTAAATCATTATTATAACCTTCTTCAATGTAAATATTCTTGCATATCTTTCCAATAATAATAAAGTAAAACAATAAATGTAATAATAAAAATAGTGTAAAATAATAAATGTAACAACAATAATAGAGTAAAATAATAAATGCAATAATAACAATAATAAATAGAGAAAATAATAAATGGAATAATAAAATAAAAATAATAATAGAGTAAAAGAATGTAAATGTAATAATAATAATAATAATAATAATAATAATAATAAATAGAGTAAAATAAGAAATGTAATAAAAATAATAGTAATAACAGAGTAAAATAATAAATAACTTTGATTTGTGTGTAAGATGAGGGGAGCTTTTTCAGCCTAAAAAGGGGGTTGAAAAACTAGGCTTATACTCAAGTATATACAGTAACTATAAAGCTAAATTGTGAATGAGTCCTCGGTTTTGAACTTCTCTACCTGGTCAAGTTTTTTGACAGAAGAAATACATTACAAGGAATCTCAGTGGGAAACAAAGGATTGGACAAGTGAACAAGGTGGGGTCAAACAAGAGATGTGTTGGTTGAGTTGAAAGGAGCCAACTTCCCTGTATCCTGTGGCTTTGGCAGATGAAAGAAGGATTGAGAATGGGGGGGAAACAAAATACCTTCTGCTCAGGCATGACATCAATGGAAATGTCAACAAGGAGGACAAAGAGGAGAGATATCATTTAATGCTTCCTCCCAATCATTTTGAGATCATGACACTTGAAAAAAATAGAAACATGAACAAAGAAACAGGTAAATGCCATAAATTGAGTCATCTGCATTTTACAAGATGTCACTGGTCAGACTTATATAAACTCTGGCCTCTGTGGCTGGGATACATTGATAGTCAAAGACGAACAGTGTTCAACAGAGACTGACAACTCCCACCATGAGGCACATTATACTGTTAGGTTTTCTCATGCTGCTTCCTTGTGGTTTTGCCCCTCCAGTAGCTCAGAAATCTCTATTGACAAATCTCTTGGATCCCAATATCGTAAAGGTATGTAAGCTTTATCAGCTGTTGCATAGAACTGAATCTGTAGTGTTGTGCTTTTGTGCTGCTATTTTGAGAAAAGAATTTGCTGTTGAGATACATTAAATGATATTTGTAACATCTGTAGCTTCTCTCCATGTAGCTCCAGCTGAAGACAACAAGTAGATCCAACGAAAACAAGGTGGCAAGCTAATTACAAGCCACTTAAACTACATTTCAAATACTCAGTGCATGCCAAAGTGTGGATCAACCCATAAAACTGGATGAAAATCTTCAGAAGAAATTAATGAGAATATAGATAATTTTGTAAATGAACATCAGCATGAATCATAGAATCATAGAATCATAGAGTTGGAACATGGTCTCTTGAAAAAGATCTTGGAGTCCTCGTGGACAACAAGTTAAACATGAGCCAACAATGTGATGTGGCGGCAAAAAATGCGAATGGGATTTTGGCCTGCATCAATAGTGGCATAGTGTCTAGATCTAGGGAAGTCATGCTACCTCTCTATTCCACTTTGGTTAGACCACACCTGGAATATTGTGTCCAATTCTGGGCACCACAATTCAAGAGAGATATTGACAAGCTGGAATGTGTCCAGAGGAGGGTGACTAAAATGATCAAGGGTCTGGAGAACAAGCCCTATGAGGAGCGGCTTAAGGAGCTGGGCATGTTTAGCCTGAAGAAGAGAAGGCTGAGAGGAGATATGATAGCCATGTATAAATATGTGAGAGGAAGCCACAGGGAGGAAGGAGCAAGCTTGTTTTCTGCTTCCCTGGAGAATAGGACACGGAACAATGGCTTCAAACTACAAGAGAGGAGATTCCATCTGAACATGAGGAAGAACTTCCTGACTGTGAGAGCCGTTCAGCAGTGGAACTCTCTGCCCCGGGGTGTGGTGAAGGCTCCTTCTTTGGAAGCTTTTAAGCAGAGGCTGGACGGCCATCTGTCAGGGGTGATTTGAATGCAATATTCCTGCTTCTTGGCAGGGGGTTGGACGGGATGGCCCATGAGGTCTCTTCCAACGCTTTGATTCTATGATTCTATGATTCATGGGCCATCCAGTCCAACCCCCTGCCAAGAAGCAGGAATATTGCATTCAAATCACCCCTGACAGATGGCCATCCAGCCTCTGTTTCAAAGCTTCCAAAGAAGGAGCCTCCACCACACTCCAGAGAGTTCCACTGCTGAACGGCTCTCACAGTCAGGAAGTTCTTCCTCATGTTCAGCATGAGAATTGTTTACAACAGGTACACCTCGAATTGTCTTTCATTCCCCTATTGCTTCAGCCATGGTTCCAATAATGCTGATCTCCATTAAAAGAGAGTAGAAAATCAGAGCTTGGGAACATTACTGTTTTTGGACTTCAGAGACATACTTGTTGTAATCTGAAATATAAAAATGTAAAGGGATCTTGTAGCACCTTAAAGTCTAATTGAGAGAATGAAGTTGGTCATGTAAGCTTTCATAGACTAATTCTACTTGCTCACATGTATGCGTTACTATATTTTTGGACTACAGCTTCCAGAGTCTTGTCAGTATGACCAATTGAGGTAGCTCAGAATATCAACTGTTCTAAAAAATATAGGTAAAATTTGTTCAGATACTGTTTGTTTTTTCAAATCTTTATGCTCCATCTTTATTATTACAAACACAGCCTTAACTAGCTCCCCTCTGTCTTTGCCCTACCAGAATTACCTTGAACGTTACTATGGACCAAAATGGAAAAAACCAGTCATACATGACCCAGTGATACTTCTCAAAGAAATGCAGAAATTTTTCCAGATCAAAATATCAGGAAAACTTGATCCCGAAACTGTGGAAATAATGAAACTGCCCAGATGTGGAATGCCTGATGTCTCTGAATATAGCACTTTCGAAGGAAAACCAAAATGGAAAAAGAATTCCTTGACTTACAGGTAAGCTATGTTTGATCTTTTTGAAATGGGATGAAAGAAGCAACTATTTCCTAATTACTAATATAATATTTATTGCCTTTCTTCAAAGGGTGATTAACACTACTTCTGACATGTCAAGAAAACAAGTGTTATCAGACATCGCAAAGGCTATCAAGCTTTGGAGTGATGTGATCCCTCTCAAGTTCAGAAGAACAACAGGACCGGCTGATATCGAAATGTATTTTGCAAGTGATGGTAATGCTGCTTTGTTTATATTATTAATTGCAGGATTTGGAAAAGCTACATTCTGGAACACCGCTCCCAGACTCCTCAGTCATAAGTTGTGCTAGCTAGGGAATTCCAGGTGTTCTGAAAGTTACTTTTTTATGTTCTACTTATTTGTCATACTTAGGACTCAACTATTTTATAGAGAAACTATATTGGATGTATTCCTATTCAAAAATAATCAGTTGGGTAGTAATGATACAAATCACTTGGAAAATGTGTAAAATTTGATTTGGAGGAATCTCACAAGAGGTTTATGACATCTTTACTAAATCAAATTTGTAAAGCTCTATGTAAAAACGTTTTTTTTTTAAAAAAATCCAATTTGTATATTTTGTAGTGGTGTAGTGGAGTCAAAGTCCATGATTTGAAAGTACCAGTTTCAAATGTTTTAATGTGCAGAGACTAAGACCTCATCCACATAGGCACTATCATTCAGTTGGAAGCTGGCTCAAAGTTAGGATAGCTACAAAATGTTCATCTCCAGTGCAACCTTCAAGCAGTATCAGGCCCGTAGCCAGGATTTCATTTCAAGGGGGGGGGGCTGAATTTTTTTCAGAGGGGGTTTCGGGGGGGCTGAGTTTCGGGGGGGGGGGTCTGAGTCTGAGTGAAAGAGGGTCTATCCTAGCAAACCTTTTCTATCATTACCCCAATACCCCCATGCATACGGGATATATTGAGTATGGTGATCAGATCATGATATGAATAAACATAACAGTTTAAATAATGCACCAGTAAGGCCTTTTTGTGAACCACCATGAGAATTTCGGGGTGGGGGGGCTGAAGCCCCTCAAACCCACCCCCTGGCTACATCCCTGAGCAGTATCCTGCCAGAAACCACATGTTTAAAAAAACTCACCAGAAATTCTGGATCACACTATAAAATGTGCTGAAATCAATCACTGTATGAATAGTACAATGCTGCAAGTGCAAAGCACTTATCAGGACAGGTTTAAACTCCAGGAGTCGCAGGTGGAAGTCCAGTTAAGTATGTAGCATAAGGGTAAATAAATACCTTCCATCCTGTAAGGAAAGGACAAAGTTCCCATGGGAACACTAGGGCCCCTTCCACACAGGCCCATAGCCAGGATTTTGATTTAAGGGGGGGGGGGCTGAGTCTGGGTGGGGGAGGGTCTACCCTAGCAAACCTTTTGTATCATTGCCCCAATACCCCCATGCATATGGGATATATTGCGCATGGTGATCAGATCATGATATGAATAAACATAACAGTTTAAATAATGTACCAGTAAGGCCTTTTCGCAGACCACCATGAAGCTGAAGCCCCCCAAGCGCCCCCCCCCCCCCGGCTACATGTCCACTTCCACACATTATCTGCTCTGAACTGGGATATATGGCAGTGTGGACTCAGATAATCCAATTCAAGGTAGATATTGTGGATTATTCTGTCATGATATTCTGGGTTATATGGCTGTGTTTAAGGGCTCTAGATTTGAATGGCTTGGCTTTCTCTGCTTTAACTCAGATGCTAATCAGCTGTTTTCAACCAGCATTTTTTGCTGGAGAAGCTTTTTAAAAATTCTGGATTCAGTTTGAACCAGAATCAATGACAGTTTTGAACAGGTTCTATGGGTGCCTGTGGACACTCCAAAGCAAACCAAATTTCTTAAATCCAGATTCAAGAGCCCAGAGGCGGGATCTACGCTACCCTATATACCAGACTCTGATCCCAGATTATCTGCTTTAAACTGGATTATATGAGCCTACATAGCCAGGTAATGTAGGATAAGCAGATAACCTGGGATCAGATCCTGGGATATAGGGGCAGTGTGGAAGAGGCCTGAATCTCTGCCATTTCCATGGGATACTCCTATTTCCTCTGAATTTAGCTGAAATCTCAACATTAGTTGGGGGCATATAGATTTTTTCCAAGAGTAATGATTTTGAGGTGAAGGTTACTAGCACTTGATTTTATAAATGAGAAAGAAAGAGAAGAAAGAAAGATAATACAGGTGGTGAGTCCCTTTGGGCTCAGTGGGGCTCCTGATTGCATTGTTCTCAGTAGTGTGGTAGTAAATTTTAAACTGTAGGCTCTCAGGTTGTCAGTCCTCATAAAGATATTCCAAAGGAAAGTCCAAAATTCAGGAAACTGTTGCCTTTAGTTTTAGCATAAGCTGTAATCTAACAAGCTCTAACACAGAATATGAAGAGGCTTCAAGGTATTGGTAGATGAGAATGGGAATTCCTTGCATTGGTGGTAATACTAGCATTTTTTCATCCTATTCAGAACATGGCGACTCCTTCCCTTTTGATGGGGAATATGGAACTCTAGGTCACGCTTTTGCTCCTGGAGAAGGCCTAGGAGGAGATGCCCACTTTGATAATGATGAGAAATGGTCATCAAGTAACAGAGGTAATGTAATTCCATTAAAATACAGGTGGTGAGTCCCTCTGCTCCCTAATTTAAAGTATTTCTTACATTATTACCGAACATGGGAGTGCAAACTGCAATCAATTATTTCTCCCACTTGGCAGGCAAACACATGGGACTCCTTTTCTATATCAGTTATTGTTTGCCATTGGTTCTCAATCTTTGTTCTTCTAGATGTTTTATAATATGACCTTCCAGAATCTCTGTCCATTCATTGTTTTGGAGATAGAAATAATATTTAAAATATTACAAAAAATACTCAAAACTGTGGTTTTCCAATACTTTCTCTCAGCAGGGAGTGGATTGCTGAAATTACTCATTGCTGCCTCTTTGGGGAAAAATGTAATGTATTAATTAATTTATTTACTTACTTTACTTATATACCGCTGTTCTCAGCCTGAAGGCGACTCACAGCGGTTCACAACAAATAAGAACAGCAAAAATTCAATGCTACAGTGTAAAAACAGTTAACAACCTAACATATTACATAATTAATAAACAATTACTACAATAACCATTCACTATTCACTATCGTCTCATCATCAAAAACATGATCCAGATTCGTCATCCATTATTCCGTTCCAATGTTCATTAACCAATCATTGCACTAATTATTCGAACGCCTGCTCAAACAGCCAGGTCTTCACTTTCCTGCAGAATACCATTAGAGATGGTGCTAGTCTAATGTCCGTAGGAAGGGCGTTCCACAGCCGAGGAGCCACCACCGAGAAGGCCCTATCTCTCGTCCCCGCCAGCCATGCTTGAGAAGCAGGCGGGTTCGAGGGCAGGGCCTCCCCAGAAGATCTCAAAGAATGACATCTCTTGCTATATTGGCTGGAATTTCTGGAAGCTGAAGTTCAAAACTTCTAGAGGACCAAAAGTGTGTGTGTGTGTGTGTGTGTGTGTGTGTATGTGTCAGAAGTGGTGTTGCCCAGGGGAAGCCCAGATGATTGATGTTTTTCCATCCTGTGGGAGGCTTCTCTCATGTCCCCGCATGAGAAGCTAGAGCTCAACAGATGAGAGCTTACCCCACTCCCTGGATTCGAACTGCCAACCTGTCGGCCAACAAGTCCTGCCAGCACAAGGGTTTAAATCACTGCACCGTCAGGGCTCCTTTTTGAGACTGCAAATGTGTGTGTGTGTGTGTGTGTGTGTGTGTGTGTGTGGAGGGAGGGTCATACCATACATTAAAAGGCACATTCTTTACCAGGATAGTCTTGTGTCTGTGTTGCGGGCTACAACCACCACTCAGCAGGCAATTTTATTGAAGAGTGCTATGTTTTTATTTTTTTATTTTCAGGCTTGTCCCTTTGTTTTTCGCCTTCAAGTCATTTCCAGCTTATGGCAAACCTAGGTTACACCTATTAGGGATTTTTCATAGCAGTATTTTTTCAGAGGAAGTTTTCCATTATTGCCATCTGAGGCTGAAAGTATGTGACTTGCCCAAGGTGAGCCTATGGGTTTCCATAGCTAAGGAGGTACTGAACCCTGGCCTTCAGAATCCTAGTCCAACATCCAAACCACTACATTACAGAGAAGTTATCAAAATAATTGCTATGAAATCGGAGACAATTAAATAGCAGTACAAAAAAGGAAATATTCTACATACAGTATACCAATAAAAACCAACTGTAGATCTTGGGGACGGGAGTGGGGGTACATCCTATGAACCAACATCTAGCTTCCTGTTTGCATAACATGCTCAAACACATGCACTATATTGTCTAAATGCTACTACAGCAACAGTATACAAGGTTCTGTATGTCCTAGGATGGTAGTAGATAAGGTTGTAAGTACTTGTACATTATATTTATCAAAATATTCCATGTAATGTATCATCCATCTCTCCTCTTAATTACCGATATTTCTGAAATTTGCAATGCTTACAAAATGTTTAACATGTAGTCATGATTTGTCAGCTTTACTTTTTATGTTTCAGGAACCAATTTTTTCACTGTTGTTGCACATGAGGTTGGTCATTCCTTGGGCATGGATCACTCAAACGTCCGTGGTGCTTTGATGTATCCTACCTATCAGTATATAGACAAAAAAAACTATCGACTTCCAGAAGATGATAAAAAAGGAATACAGTCATTATATGGTAATCTCATTGGGGAGAACTTTCACTTTTGATAAATTAATGGTGGGAGGGTATCTACAATTAATATGATTGTTTCCATTTTTAAGACCTGAAAATACTAAGGAAACATAACAGTGTGAGAAAGGATCTGACTCATTAGGTGTCTGAGCATTTCATAAACAGGTCAAGTCTAGGTAGCAAAAAGGAGCCCCCAGTGGCACAGTGGGTTAAACCCCTGTGCCGGCAGGACTGAAGACTGACAGGTCGCAGGTTCGAATCCAGGGAGAGTGCAGATGAGCTCCCTCTATCAGCTCCAGCTCCTCATGTGGGGACATGAGAGAAGCCTTCCACAAGGATGGTAAAACATCAAAAACATCCGGGCATCCCCTGGGCAATGTCCTTGCAGACAGCCAATTCTCTCACACCAGAAGTGACTTACAGTTTCGCAAGTTGCTTCTGACACAACAAAAACAAAAACTAGGTACCAAATAACTCGTAAGATATTTCTGTATGGATATATGGACAAGAAAATTCAAGAAAATTATCACTGTGCAGAAAACACATTTACTGGACTCTTTTTTGGCCAGTTTTATCCATTCAATTAATTGTTGGCTGATGAACCAACTCATAAGTAAATCCAGTGGGTACAATGACTATTGGTAATTAGGACTAACAGCAGAATTTAGGGTATTATTTTTTCAAGAATCATAGTTAGCTTAGTACTTAAATGGATGACCAGTCTGACCTGAAATTTCTCCCAGTCTGCCCAAGTTTGCACAGATCTCAATGAACTCTATATGCCATAAAATATTGGGAAGAGGATTTAAAAGCAGATTATTATTATAATTGACTTAACAAAGTGGCAATTTGGTATTTATCCTATTTCACATTGAAATGTGCTCCTCCTGATATTGGTCCATGGTATCCTCAAGGTTGCTAAAACTCAATATAATTGGGATGTGTAAAGCCACATGTGGGAAAGCCACATTATGCAAATCCTGAAGCCCCCCCCCCCATGAACCCCAGATCTACCATTTATAAATAGGGATTTCTTTCCCCCATGACAGAAAAATATCCTTTAAAAACTAGCTTCTAGATTACACAGAAAATCCACAAATGTTTGAACTAAACCCAACCAAATGTTGGTCAAAAATCAGTTAACATGTGTATAAGTGATATGACATCACTTCCCATTGATTCAGAACCACTAGTGAAAAATGGACCCTACTGTCTCCATCATTGCCTAACCTTTTGAGACTAAGAAAATAATAATAATAATAATAATAATAATAATAATAATAATAATCTTTATTTGTATTCTGCCACCATCTCCCCAAAGGAGCACTCCAAGTGCCACATGCAGACAACAATACATAAGTATAAATACAATGACATAAGTATAATCAACAGCACATAAAAATGTCATTAATAAAATTATAAACATTTGAAAATTATAAAATTTCTCAAATGCAGTAGAACCTGCCGGTCGGCTATCTGTAATAAAAATTAATATAATACACAATAGCCATAGGAATTATACATATACATCTCAGCAATACAAGAACATCTGACTTAGGAGGGAATAGAAGATGACTCCTGACTTGAGAGTAAAGAGTGTAGTGATTCCCTTTTCCATTCTCATTGGGGGGTTGTGGGGACTTAAGAAAGATGGGGTGTGGATCCAGATTCTCTATGAAGTTCATCCCCTACTATTTTAACTAATTGTGTATTAGTGGATCATCTAAAAACTATCCACATGGGGTCCTGGAACCAAACCCTAGCAGATACCAAAGACCTACTGTATAGGGCAGTGGTTCTTAACCTATGGGTGCCCAGGTGTTTTGGCCTTAAACTCCCAGAAATCTTGATAACTGGGGACTCACAGGTAGACCTGGGGACTCACAGGTAGAGAACCACTGGTATAGGGTGAAGTGCTCTTCCAGGGTTTTGAATGTCATAACCAACACCTTGAATTCAGACCAGAAGTGAATGGGCAGCCAGCGCAGAGCTTTTACAACTGGTGCTACATTTTGTCTCTGTGATATACCATTGGAATGAGAAGGAGCAGGAATGGGAAAGAATATTTCAGTATGATTTTATTGAACTCTAAAGTTAACTCAACAAATGACTGAACAAAAATACATTTTCAAATGGATTGCAGATGACAAAACAGCAATTATTTATTTATTTATTTCATTTCTTTTCTATACGGCCCCTCTCAGTCTTCCGGAGTCTCGAGGCGGTTTACAAGGCAAGAATTCAATGTCTCCAAGGACACAATTACAATAAACAATATAAAAACATCAGCAACAATAAAATCAAACATTATAATGAAACATACTTCAATCGATAATCATTAAAACAATGTCCAGTTCCACCACATAGTTATTCCGTTATTATATCCATTACTCCGTATTTTCAAATGCCTGCTCAAATAGCCATGTCTTAAGATTCTTCCGGAATGATAGGAGCGAGGAAGCCAATCCAATCTCCCTAAGAAGGGCATTCCATAGCCGAGGGGCCACCACTGAGAAGGCCCTGTCTCTCGTTCCCGCCAACCATACTTGTGATGATGGTGGGACCAAGAGCAGGGCCTCTCCAGATGATCTTAAAGTCCTCACAGGTTCATAGATAAAAAAGTAATGGCATAAGGCAGTCCTGCCACCCAGTCCCAGTTAGCATTTTCATAACGTAAGTGCTAAACAACATTTCCAAACTATTTTCAAAGGCAGTTCCTTGTGGGATAAATTGCAATAATCTTCACCAACTTCTTGCTGCCACTTCTAGTAGCCAAGGTTGCTCCTTGTACCAGTAAAAATTACCATTAACGTAAAATTAATCTCACTTATCTCATTTCGGATAGACATATAATCTCACTGATTCTCACTGATCTCTTTTTGGATAGACATATATGGAATTCACACTTGAGATAGTCTTGCCTGCAATGCGTACTTTCTTATTTCTTCTTCTTTTCTTTCACACAGGAAAGAGAACCTGAACAATCCTGGCGTGTGTGCTTCCGAAGAAATAAAACAGACCTATTTGTATTTATATTCACTTTACAATATATATTATCTTTTTAATAATACAAAATGGCAAAAATATCTGAAATTTAAATTGGAGGCTAGTGAAATGAAATCATAAGCAAATAATCAGATTAAGCTTTATGAAATGGCTGTTTGAGAAGTACTGCACAAAGATTTTTTTTAAAAATGAAATAGTTTCAGACACAGAGAACCATAGCACATGAAGCAAAGACATTGCCAGGCTTCCTCCACACACACCTTCCAGCTTTCCCAGTTTGTCAGGCAAAGTTCTGACTCTGCCATTCCATTTTTATTAGCTGCTCTTAAAAAGTTCCAGTTTCTCTCTCCTCCCGCTTTCCTTCTTTGTCTTCGGATTACTTCAATTGCTGTAAATTGAGTTCAAAAGTAGTGCAAAAGTATTTTGCATTCAGTTAACTCAGTAGGAAGATAGGACAGAATGAAACAGTTTTGGAGCAGGAATGATCTGCCAGTACATATTATTCATATTAGTTCTATCGGCCAATATTCAAAGAGACACGGTATGACCCCTGTATCCACAAGGGATATGCAATACCACAGATAATAGCAACCCAGGGGTGGTTCAACCATTACGCAAAGTAAGCATTTGCAGTATAGTTGGTTTCGCCCAGGGGCACTCTTGAGGCGCTCTTGGGGGAAAATAGACCTTGACATATGTGAGTTGTAGTTACTGGGATGTATAGTTCACCTACAATCAAAGAGCATTCGGAACTCCACCAATGATGGAATTGAACCAAATATGACACACAGAACCCCCACGACGAACAGAAAATATATATCAGTGATTGGTTGGGGGGGGGGCACCAAAATACTGTTTGCTTACCATTGAAAATTACCTAGGGCCGCCTCTGTAGCAACTCCTATTGAAGTGAAAGACCTCCAGACCAAGAATACCATAAAATAACACTAGAGGACCTAGAAAATGTCTAGAAAGGACATATTTTGTCAGACATGGACTCATGAAACTACAGGTACTGGTCCTGTGGTCAAGCTGCACTTTAGTAATTCTGAGTAAAGATAATTCCATGCCATTCCAGAAAGCTTCTAGAACAGTGGTTTTCAACCTGTGGGTCCCCAAATGTTTTGGCCTTCAACTCCTAGAAATCCTAACAGCTGGTAAACTGGCAGGGATTTCTGGGAGTTGTTCTGGAACCCCATGAGCAGCTTTTGGAATGCCAGGAAAACTCTACTGCAAAAGAGAGGTCTGCTTATCTAGATCCATCTTTATATTTATATTTTAACCAAGTTTTAAAAAAGCCCTTGGGAAAGGTTATTAAAAGTATGTAATCTGTTGTGTATTACATTCTCAATGAATCTGATTTCTTGTAACTCTATGCAAGTGAAGATTGTGGCGGTGTCTCAAATGAGTAAAGAATGAAATGCTGGTGGGGGTACTGCTCTTATTAAAATTATGAATTCTTCAAATAAAACACTTTTAACAACAAACAAAGCTGCCTGTAGGAGATTTCCTTGGTCTTAAGAGTGGTTTAGCATTTTGGCATGGGAAGTGGTGGCTTGAGGAATGTATGCACACGCATGTGTTGCCAAATTAAATTACACAAGCAGCAGAATAGTGACCTGCACCACTTGAGAGTGGAAGTGTGGAGTAACATTCTAAAAGTTTGGTTACATCAGTAAAAACCCTTTGCTAGGAAAAAAAATTCACATCCAGAAGATATGCACTGTATTTATATCCCATTTGTTCTGTTCCTGCACAAAATGTATAACCCAAAATACCTATAGAATTGCGACGTATGAATGCTACCACCTCAGAACCCTGCCATTTCATTTTCTTAAATGGGTAGAAAATCTTATATATTGGCAGTGCAGGATATTCGATTATAAACTGAAGAAGAACAGTTAGGGTTAAGATCTCCACATGTTAAATGTATTGTTGAAGGCTTTCATGGCCGGAATCACTGGGTTGTTGAAGGTTTTTTCGGGCTATATGGCCATGGTCTAGAGCCATTCTCTCCTGACGTTTCGCCTGCATCTATGGCAAGCATCCTCAGAGGTAGCGAGGTCTGTTGGAACTAGGAAAAAGGGTTTATATATCTGTGGAATGACCAGGGTGAGACAAAGGTCTCTTGTCTGCTGGAGCTAGGTGTGAATGTTTCAACAGTTGAAACAGTTGAAACTAGCTCCAGCAGACAAGAGTTCTTTGTCTCACCCTGGTCATTCCACAGATATATAAACCCATTTTCCTAGTTCCAACAGACCTCACTACCTCTGAGGATGCTTGCCATAGATGCAGGCAAAATGTCAGGAGAGAATGCCTCTAGACCATGGCCATATAGCCCGAAGAAACCTACAACTCCACATGTTAGTTTAAACAATATAAGTGAACAATAAATCTTTAAGACTGTAATACCTCAAGCATATTCCTCATCTGCCCTTATCTTTGCTTTATTTCAACATCTATATCCCACCCCTCAACAAATTATCAAAGCAGTAAGCATGAAAATGAAAAGGTGCTTAAAATACATTTAAATACATTTAAAAATATAAAAACATGTTAACAACAAACAGTGTCCTCGTTAACGTGTGTGTCACCCAGTGTGGGAACTCATGGTATCATCCCCATGAGGTCCTCCCAAACAAAAACAGACCGCAATATTTTAGTAAAATACCAGAATCTTCAAGTGCCGTTTTCTGCATCGTCAATTGTGTCCACACACACACAGTCCTGGTTCCTTGCTTCTCGTGGTACCCAGAAATGAAAGACGGGGCAGTAAAGTTCAGTCATCCCACAAGAGAGCACGGAAAAATCCAGATATCCAAAATGTATAGTTAGCCCATTTAGCAGCAGGAAATGTGTCTCTTTGCAATCAGAAGGGCAACTTGTCCTTATTTAATTTTCATAAATCAAAGCATGCCACACAAAAACATGTGTTTTGGTATACAGTGGGGGAAACCCAAGGAGCTGTTGTTGGAGTCAATGTCATTTTAGCTGCTGAGAGAGGATTTCCTAAAATCTTGCATGGGAGAAACAAGAAGGCAATGTCAAAGGAGGGAAGACAAAGCAGGAAAACATCATGTGTAAATGTATGAGGTGGCAGGATTGGAGAAGCCCATCTGAGCATGCACAAAGGAGAGGGTGCAAGTGTGTTGAATCACCATAAAGACATCAGTTCAGCATTACTCAGCTGCTTCTCTTCCCTCCTCAACCACCTCTTTCCCAACCCACATGGATGGTGTTTTCCCCTCTAATTATGCCATGTATTCTTCACACTCCACTAGTGACACCACTCACAACAAAATACATTCAACCATTATAAAATCACACACTTTCATAGAAATAAAAAATGGAAAGATCTGAAGCTAAGATATCTTATAAATAGGTCAGAGGTATCTTATCTAGTCCTCTTTTTAAAAAAGAAAAATCAATTTATATCCCACGTTTCCTCCAATGAGCAAAACCCCTGGATACAGAGCTATCCTTCTCCATATTTTTCCCTGTGAAGTTTGTTAGCTTGACATGTGATGTGTCTGACCCATTGTGTTGTCAGCATAAGGACTCTGTAGTCGTAGTAGCAGTAATAACATTATTACCTGCATCTTCTTGTGGCTCAAGGTAGGGTACAACAGGATTACAATAGAGATAAAACACAATGTTATTAAAATACCTATAACAAAATTATGATGATGATTATAATTGTATTTCTTACCCACACCTCCTCATGGTTTTAGGTGGGTTACAACATCGCTAAAAATGCAATCATCTAAAAACATACTACAAAATACACATTCTAAAACATATTTATACAAAATACATATTAAATACAACAGAAATTAAAACACAGGACACAAGTTTAAATTTTATGCTTAAAACTGACTGGGTAGGCCTGCCAGAAGATATAGGTCAGTGATGGGCAACCTTTTGAGCTTGGTAGGGTGTCACTTTGAGAAAAAAATAATAACTTCACGATATTTATAGTTCAAATTACAGAAATGTATAATTGCAATATATAACTACATTTAATAAACCAAAAACCAATTAATTAACTTACCTGCTTAATGACCTCTTTCTTCATTCATTAGTCGGTTTCTTTTGTTGGGCTTATTTATTTATTATTATTTTATTTCATACACTTGTATCCTACCCTTCTCATCCCCAAGGGGGTATTCAGGGCGGCCTCACAGCAAGCACCATTGTCACTTCAAATTGCTTATGTCTTCTTCTCACTTGCCGCTATTCAATGATCAAACACTTGGTCCCACAACCAAGGCTTGAGTTTCCTTCTAAAGGGCAGGAGAAGGTGGCCAATCTGATGTTCCTGGGGAGGGAATTCCACAGGCAGGGGGCCACTTCTGAGAAGGCCCTATCCCTCATCCCCACCAATTGTGTTTGCGACAGCGGTGGGATCGAGAGCAGGGCCTCTCCATATGATCTTAAACTTTGTGATGATTTGTAACAGGAGATACGTTTGGACAGGTAATCTGGGCCAGAACTGTTTAGGGCTTTACAGGTTAAAACCAGCACTTTGAATTGTGCTTGGTAGCAGATTGGCAGCCCGTGGAGCTGGTGTAACAGAGTTGTATGCTCCCTGTATGACACTCCGGTGAGCAACTTGGCTGCTGATTGTTGGACTAATTGAAGTTTCCTGGCAGTCTACAAAGGCAGCCCCATGTAGAGCGTGTTGCAGTAGTCTATTCAGGATATAACAAGAGCATGGACCACTGTGGCCAAGTCAGACTTCCCAAGGTATGGGCACAGGTTTTAATTGTGCAAAAGCTCCTCTAGCCACGACTGAGACCTGGGGTTCCAGGCTCAACAATTAATCTAGGATCACTCCCAAGCTGCGAACCTGCGACTTCAGGGGGAGTGTAACCCCATCCAACACATACTGTAACCCTATGCCCTGTTCAGCCTTTTGACTGACCAGGAGTACCTCTCTCTTGTCTGGATTCAATTTCAATTTGTTCGCCCTCATCCAGACCGACACAGCAGCCAAACACCGGTTCAGGACTTGCACAGCCTCCTTAGTCACAGGTGGGAAGGAGTGATAGAGCTGAGCATCATCTGCATACAGATGACATCTAACCCCAAAACTCAGGATGATCTCTCCCAGCGGCTTCATGTAAATGTTAAACAACATGGGAGACAGTACTGATTCCTGCGGGACCCCACAACTCAAAGGTTGTGAGGACGAGCAGGTGTCCCCCAGCAACACCTTCTGGGAACAACCCTCAAGGAAGCACCAGAGCCACTGCAAAACAGCATCTCCAAGTCCCATATCCCTGAGGCATCCCAAAAGGATACCGTGGTCGACGGCATCGAAGGCCTCTGAGAGGTCCAGCAGAACCAACAGGGATATTACTTAACTTGTGCGGGGTGCTGTGATATTATTTAACTTGTGTGCGGTGCTGTGAACTAAGATAAGTAAGGGAAAGGGGGAATTCTTTAACCAACCTGCTTTTCAGTGACTTTTTTGTTGCTGAATTTCATTTGCTAAATCTTCAATTGAAGGTTGGTATTCTGTACACTTCAAACATAAGCAAGCGCTACTAACTTCATCTGTCAATCTGTTTCTTTTGGATGTTTGTTTATAAATCCACACCCCTGAACAGTAGACTGGATGATGGTTGCTATGGTTATGTGGTTTCTGGTAATGGCGATCACAGGGCCCCCAGATATGCATCTCCCATGGCATTCCGCTGCTCCCTTATCCACTGGCTAGAAGTGAGGCCAAAGATCCCCTAACGGCCTAACTGAAAGTCCCAGAACTAGATGCTCTGTGTTAGTGTTCTGTTGTTTTGGCCTACAGAGTTCTGGCACAGAGTGTCTACACTACACTACAGCAAATATTTCACCCTTGGCTACTGCACCTGGCAGGCCCGTAGCCAGGATTTTGATTCGGGGGTGCTGAGTTTGATTCGGGGAGGGGGGGCTGAGTTTGATTCGGGGGGGGGGGAGGCTGAGGATCTATCCTAGCAAAACTTTTGTATTGTTATCCCAATACCCCCATGCATATGGGATATATTGAGCATGGTGATCAGATCATGATATGAATAAACATAACAGTTTAAATAATGTACCAGTAAGGCCTTCTCGTGGAACACCCTGAGAAATTTGGGGGGGGGGGGGTCACCTTCACAGGTCATAGATTCACCATCACAGATATAGGTCTTTAGATGGGTTTTAAATTCTGACAGCTCATTTATTTGTTGGAGTTCCACTGGCAGATCATCTTATAGTCTTGGGGCAGCTGATGAAAAGGTCCTCTGGGTGATGGTTGCTGGAGCAGACACCCATCAGAGGCCCTCAGTGTTCAGGGCAGACAGTACAGGAGAAGGTGATCCTGTAGATAACCTGGACCCAAACCACGTAGGGCTTAAAAGGTCAAATACATCACTTTATATTTTGCCTGAAAACTAATTGGCAGCCAGTGGAGTGACTTCAGTATAGGTATAATATCCCCACTCCTGGATGTTCCTATAACCAAACTGGCTGCCATATATTGAACCAACTGGAGTTTCTGAACTTGGTGCAAAAGTAGCCCAATGTAAAGAGCATTGCAGAAGTTCAACCTTGAGGTTACCAGTGCATGCACTACCACTATTTGAGGGAATTCAACAAGTGTTTTATGTTACCTAGTTATACAACAATCAATGCCTGCTTAAATTACTTGTTCTACACAATCATTAGAGGGGCTATGGTGGTGCAGCAGGTTAAACTGCTAAGCTACAGAACTTGCTGACCAGAAGGTCAGCAGTTCAAATCTGTGGGATGGGGTGAGCTCCTATTGTTGGCCCCAGCTTCTGCCAATCTAGCAATTCAAAAACATGCAAATGTGAGTAGATCAATAGGTACCACTACAGTGGGAAGGTAATGGTGTTCCATGAAGTCATGCTGGCCACATGACCTCTGAGGCATCTATGGACAATGCTGGCTCTTTGTCTTAGAAATGGAGATGAGCACCACACCCCAGAGTCAGTCACAACTACACTTAATGTCAAGGGGAAACCTTTACCTTTACACAGCCATCAATGGGACAGGAGGCATCTCCAGTTTCCACGTTGGCAACCTACTGGCCCACGATTCTCCAGCAGTGTTCATACATAAGTGAGGAATGAATTTGCATCCCCCAAATCCCAGTCCCGTGTTCTCACACTACACCTACCAAACTCCAGATTAGCCTTTTTTGGAGAAAAAGGGTATTTGCAATACAAGATACCACCACTTAAAGACACTTTCCCTCTGGTAACAACTCATGACACATTGGCAGGTAAGCAACCCCTGGGTATTTGTAAAAGGTTATCTGATGCAGATTTTAATATTTAAAAGGGAACATATGAGGACAGGAATTGCTTTAGATACTATATACAAATAAATCTTTACCAACCTGTCTTGCTTCTTTGCTTGCTTACCTTTAGTTTCAAATAGACATCTTCCAAATTCCCACGCATTGGCTTCCTATAGTTCCCCCCTCCCCCTTCTACTACATTGAAATAGTTTCAATCAGTTGGAAACATTGGAGTAAAGCATGCCAGTACCTACACACTAAATGTACCCGGAAAGGATTAAGCGGACAAAGAAAGAGCTTTAAGATTTGAGTATGTGGCAATAGGTCTATCACTGTGTTGTCAAGCTGCTGCTCTGAGGTGCTTGTATGGGATGGAGAAGGAGTTACACAAGGATACTGTGTTATATCACAGAGATATTTTGTATATCTTGGGCTTTCATTAAGATTTCTGGGATACGACATACATCCTTCACTTGGGTGACGGTAAGTGATTTCCTGAAGCAGCCAGTCAATTAAGCTGCATAGACTACATATAGAATCATAGAATCAAAGAGTTGGAAGAGACTTCATGGGCCATCCAGTCCAACCCCCTGCCAAGAAGCAGGAATATTGCATTCAAATCCCCCCTGACAGATGGCCATCCAGTCTCTGTTTAAAAGCTTCCAAAGAAGGAGCCTCCACCACACTCCGAGGCAGAGAGTTCCACTGCTGAATGGCTCTCATAGTCAGGAAGTTCTTCCTCGTGTTCAGATGGAATCTCCTTTCCTGTAGTTTGAAGCCATTGTTCCGTGTCCTAGTCTCCAAGGAAGCAAAAAACAAGCTTGCTCCCTCCTCCCTCTCTCACATATTTATACATGGCTATCATATCTCCTCTCAGCCTTCTCTTCTTCAGGCTAAACATGCCCAGCCTCCAGGAAAGGTCAACTGTTGGGAAGATCCTGGCTTTCTGAATATCCTGCTACCAGAGAGACGTAGGGAGGTCAGAAAGAACATAGCTAAAACTGTTAATATTATCGGTGGGTTTATTACACTTGTGGGATGGGATAAGCAGGAGACTCAGGAACACAAAGGCTACTTAAGGGAAGAGTAACCTGGAGGCTTCCATCTGGATTTCTCCAGAAAGTCAGCCTTTTTGAAGCTATGATTTGATGCTTTCTTGTGTTGTCCTCCAATGTCCTTCTTGGTATGTGGTTCCATACTTCTCTGTAAAAGGTTGGAATGCCTCTCCTCAAGTTAGTTATTGGCTTCCATAAGAGTCCAGTTAGATTTTGCTCTACCATCACTGCAATGTGGACCCAAAGTACTTTCCTTTAAATTGAATATGACTTTCAGGTTGAAAGAGATTGCCCACAATTACCCTACAGCAGGTTGCGCCCCACAATATTCTATTATTATTATTATTATTATTATTATTATTATTATTCTCCAAACTCCTCAAGGGAAAACAGATCCCTCCATTTTAATTAGATTTTTAAAATGTTTTCAGATGTATTGCTAGATTTACTTCCTCTCCCATAGTTCTTCAGGATTTCTTTTAGCCCTTTTATCCTCTGTCATCTCTGGATTGAGACAGATGCCCAAATCAGTCTACCTCCTGATAGATTCTGCTGCTCTTCTGGATCAATCTTCATCTAAAGCAAACAGGTCCTCTTTGAAATTTGTAGTGTATATCGATCAAGAGTTCAGTGATCATTTCTGCTCTCTTTGGATTCCTCCCAATGCCCCATGATGCCCAGTGAAGTAAATAGCTGCTGCTAGCCAATCTTTTGTCCAACCTTCTCCAACCTGATGCCACCAAATATGTCATCATCCTCACCTAACATGGCCAATAGCTGTCACATCTGGGGGAGGGGGGCAATGGGATGACAGAATTTGTTTCTTCCTTATCCATTCTGCACAGAAGCCAAGAACTAAAGCTGGTTATTTTCCTCCATTTCCTTCTTAGCTTAATTCTAGGCAATGATATGCACTCCCTTCCACCCTAAAAAAAGCTCAGATTTCCAAAGTTTCATTTTTGTTCCCACACATTCCTAGTATTACAGATGGAAAGATGTTCCAAGAATTCTTCAGCTAAAGTGGTTAATGGATTGCTCAGGTATGGTCCTGCTAGAATACACCTCTCCCATTAGGAGAGCAGGTGGGCAGTAAGAATGATGGCTTTTTTATGAGGGACCACTTGACCAGGGACTACTTGATTAGGGACCACTGTGACGGGGCCACTTGAACAGGGACCACTCTCCAACATTAGTACTAAAAGGGTTACAAATCAGTTTTTGGTCAACTTTAGATTTGGTTTGATTATTTGGGGTGCTGATTCAGAAAATTGCATTGGATAGACCACATCAGCTCTAGTTTCTGATACAAAACATATGCCATCTAGTAATCGGCATATGCTCGCCCACAGAAACCATATTAATAATCTAGAGCTGATGTGGAGTAGTAATCTTTCGTGGGTAGTCATCCTCTCCCAACATCCTTGTTGCCTCGGCACTATAAGAGGGTTTCACGAGGCCAGTCGCTCTCATTGCCGTGTGGTTTTGAGGCAATGGTGTAGTAATGGTGAAGCCGCGGACTATATTTTCATTCTTGCAGACCACGAGTGATCCGTGGACCACAGGTTGGGAACCACGGGTTTATATGGATATCTGGATATACATTTATTTGCATGCATGGGAACTGGGAGAAATGCAGCCACTATCCTAATGTAACCTAAAACAATGCAGTACTGTGAACATGTGAACATGGTAGACACATTTTTTTGTATCAAGATGACATCACGATAGAGGAACTGTGTGATGTTAAAAAGATCAAACTGAGGCAGGAACTGGGATACAGATTTTGTGTTGATTCAGTCTCAGTTTATCCCAGGACATGAGGTGTGAAATACGAACAAGCAGTCAGAACAACTTGGTTGTGTTACTCATTCCAGACAGTGACAGCAAGAAAAAGGATGTGGTAAAGCAGAGCGTTCCAAACTGTGTGTCACAACACATTGGACAGTCAGTTGCAGTGTGGACGTGTGTTGTGCCAATGTAACAAGAAATGTATGAGTCTATGTGAAATAAGCAATACTTATAAACCGTGGAAGCTTAGAAATGTTTGATGAAGAATTACAAGTGTCATGATCAATAGTCCACTGAATATTCAAAAGCTGTATCCCTCCCATCAACCTCATACATCTCATTAAAATGGTAAGTAATTATTTCATGAGTGTTGTGCCTTTTTAAAATCCTTGCACATATTTACAAATTGCTGCTAACATATGACAAAAAATCATGGAGGTTTATGTTATTATCTTACAAATCACATATTTTAAAAATATAAATGAAAGGCTTAACCCATACATTTCATTATGTATTTATTTTTATTTATTATTCAAAATATATGCCGCCACTCCCCTGGGGCTTGGAGCGGCTTACAAGAACAGGCTAAAATCTAACACAATTTTGGTGTTATGTGGCATCTCATCAAATTCCCGCAAGAAGCTGAGCAGCTGCATTTTGTACCAACTTGAGCTTTCGGATCACCAACAGAGGAAGGCCAATGTAGAGGGTGTTACAGTAGTCCAGTCTTGAGATGACCGTAGCCTGGATCACCGTAGCTAGGTCATCCCTGGATAGGTAGGGGGCCAGCTGTCTAGCCTGCCGCAGATTAAACAAGACAGTTCTGCTAACAGCGGAGACCTGGGCCTCCATCATCAGCAGAGGGTACAAAAGGACTCCCAGACTTTTTACCAATGATGACGGGCGTAGCGCCTCGCCATCCAGGGTAGGCAGCTGGATATGCCCATTGCCTGGTTGACCCAGCCATAGGATCTCCATCTTTGCTGGATTCACCCTCAACCTGCTGGCACGCAGCCATCCTCACTACCTCTGAGGATGCTTGCCATAGATGCAGGCAAAACATCAGGAGAGAATGCCTCTAGAACATGGCCATATAGCCTGAAAAAACCTACAAAAACCCAGTGATTCCGGCCATGAAAGCTTTCGACAATACAATTTCGTGATGGTTCGTACCAGGAGATACGTTCAGACAGGTAGTCTGGGCCAGAACAGTTTAGGGCTTTAAAAGTTAAGACCAGCACTTAAGGTGTCATTTAATCTAGTTCATAGAAGATAGTATTAATTATCTGATTTTATAATCTGAATTATATGGCAATATAAAAGGGGCCTGAGTCAAGCATACTAACCACAAGCAGGCCTTTTTAATGTGTCTTCCCATTTTTAGAACATTTACGTAGTCAGCAGAATTGCAGCAAGCAGGCTTTTCAGACTGTATTACGTCAGATACTGAAAGGGGAAGACTGACTAGTACGGGCCTTCACCTTACACAATGGTAGTGTTGCATTGCACTTTAACTGCCTTGGTTAAATCCTATAGAATCATTTAATTTGTAGTCTGTTGAGGCATTACTAAAGCTCCCTGGTCAAGAATTCACAAAACCCATCCTTAAACTGGAAATTTCTGGACTCCACAGCATGGAGCTATGGAGATTAAGGTAGAAGCATAACATCGCAAGTATGTCACATTAAATGATGTTACATGTTTGCATGCTTCTCCATAAAACATCCCAGCATGTGGTACAAAACAGTAACAGGTCAAGAGGAAAACTATGATTGACATTCTGGTATTTTGGTTGTGATTAATCGAGAGCAGTGTTCTGTGTTACACAGCTGAAGAACAGCATAAGTATTGTTATCGAAACCGGTCCAAATATCATTGGTTTGGAAAAAATCAAAAAGCTGTTTTGACTAGCCCTTTTTAGGAACGTGAAAAATTATGCACTTGCCAGCTCTCACAGCTAATACATGAGTTCTCTTCAAGAAGGAGAAAGGGTGAGAAACTAAAATAATAACAAAACAATATTATTAATATGAGAATAGAATTAAAATCAGATAACAGCAAGACTATTGGATAAACAAGAACTAATCATGACAACTCATTCAATGTCTCTTCTTCTGAGTCATCAGTCATCAAAACTTAAGCTTCACAACTTGAAAATATCCCACCCAAATAAATTCCAAATAAGCAAACCTTGATTTTGCAATCTTATATAAAAGACACAATTTTACTTTGCCATTGTATATCATGGGACTTCAAGAAATAAAGCCTGACTGCTCATTGGAGGGAAGAATATTAGAGGCCAAGATGAAGTACTTTGACCACATCATGAGAAGAAAGGAAAGCTTAGAGAAGACAATTATGCTAGGGAGAAAGGAAGGAAAAAAGAAGAGGGGCTGACCAAGGGCAAGATGGATGGATGGTATCCTTGAAGTGACTGGATTGACCTTGAAGGAGCTGGGGGTGGTGACGACCGACAGGGAGATCTGGCGTGGACTGGTCCATGAAGTCACGGAGAGTCAGAAATGACTGAACAAATGAACAACAACAATCATGGGACTTACAAGTCCACTCATTCTAGCACCCGCAGGGGTCCTAGAACCAGAACTGAGTGGATACAAGGGTTTTGCTGTTAGATCAGTGGTTCCCAACCTGTGGTCCATGGACCATGAGTGGTCCACAAGAACTAAAATATGGTCCACAGCCTCACTGTTACTACATCGTTGCAACAGGAGCGACTGGTCTCATGAAACCCTCTTATAGTGCCGAGACTTATTAAATATGGTTTTCTATGGGAGAAGATGGCGACTACTCAATGGCATATGTTCTGTATCAGAAACTAGAGATGATGTAGTCTATAGAATGCAATTTTCTGAATCCACACCCCAAATAACCAAACTAAATCTAAAGTTGACCAAAAACTGATTTGTAACCCTTTTGGTACTAATGTTGAAGAATGGTTCCTGGTCAAAGTGGTCCCTGGTCAAAAAAAGGAACCACTGTATTAGATTATGAGAAGAAGGATTTACATTCATTTCATGTTTTTCTTCTCCTGAGATCAACTTAGTACTCTTCCATTCAGCGTATAAAATGGGTACTGCTTTGAGCATGAGTTTCCACTTTATTTGTCCAGACAATTTTTGAATTTGTTTAGCAGAGTTTCTCCTGGAAGCAAAATAAACTAGCTGAGGCCCCTTCTACACTGGCATAGAAAATCCAAATTATCTGATTTGAACCGGCTTATATAGCAGTGTAAACCCATATAATCCAGTTCAAATCAGATAATGTGGATTACCTGATTTGATAATCTGGATTATATGACAGTGTAGAAGGGGCCCAAAACAGTCCTAGAGAGTGGAAACTAGGTACTTTTCAAAAGTATAGTATGGATAAAGCATCCTTTATCCAGAATTCCAAAATTTAAAATACTCCAAAATCCAAAGTCATCCATGTAGGTGGCTAAATTAGTGACCCCTTTGCTTTCTGATGGTTCAATTTCACAAACTTTATTTCATGCATAACATTAAGGAGGAAAGAGCAGGCTTGTTTTCTGCTACCTTGGAGACTAGGAAGCAGAGCAATGGCTTCAAACTACAGGAAAGGAGATTCCACCTGAACATTAGGAAGAACATCCTAAGCGTGAGAGCTGTTCAGCAGTGGAACTCTCTGCCTTGGAGTGTGGTGGAGGCTCCTTCTTTGGAGGCTTTTAAGTAGAAGCTGGATGGCCATCTGTCGGGAGTGCTTTGAATGCAATTTTTCTGCTTCTTGGCAGGGGGTTGGACTGGTTGGCCCACAAGGTCTCAACTCTATGAATATTATAAATATTGTCTGAAATTACCTTCTAGCTATGGCATATAAAGTGTCTATGAAGCATTAATAAATGTCATGCCTAGATTTGGGTGCCATTTCCAAAATATCGTATTGTGTGTACATCTATGCAAATACAGGTATTACAAAATCTTAAAAACACATCTGGTCTCAAGAACTTCAGATAAGGAATATTCAGTCTGTAGGAGCTTCTCAAGGCTCAGTCTGCCATCTGGTGGATAATGTTCATGAAAGCAGGCATGTTACGCTCTTGTGGTATAAAAAGGAAGAAGGGAAGAAAAGGAAAAACTGTGACAGCACTTTTAATATTAACTGGTTTTTCTTGCAAAACACCATAGGAGTCTTAAAGGTGAAATGTACAAAAATGAGAGTGAAAATAATATGAGATTAAAGGAACACTCTCCCCTGTTGTGTCCAATTCTGGGCACCACAATTGAAGGGAGATGCTGACAAGCTGGAATGTGTCCAGAGGAGGACAACTAAAATGATCAAGGGTCTGGAGAACAAGCCCTATCAGGAGTGGCTTAAATTGCTGGACATGTTTAATCTGAAGAAAAGAAGGCTAAGAAGAGACATGATAGTCATATATAAGTATGTGAGAGAAAGTCATAGGGAGGAGGGAGCGAACTTGTTTTCTGCTGTCCTGGGGACTAGGACGTGGAAAAATGGCTTCAAACTACAAGAAAGGACATTCCACCTGAACATTAGGAAGAACTTCCTGACTGTGAGAGCTGTTCAGCAGTGGAACTTTCTGCCCCGGAGTGTGGTGGAGGCCCCTTCTTTGGAAGCTTTTAAACAACAAGGGAACCACTGACCACATAGGGAAGCTGATGAGGAAACAACAACATACAAACTATCTACAGAAAATCCAACAAATGCTATGTTCAGCAAAGGACAAAAGGGGACCTCTCACTTCTGCAGGAGTCTACCGTATACCATGCATCTGTGGACAAGTCTACATAGGGACCACCAAACGCAACATTGCCCAAACACGAATCAAGGAACATGAAAGGCACTGCAGACTACTGTCAGCCATAGCAGAGCACCTGATGAACCAACCTGGACACAGCATATTATTTGAGAACAAAAAAATGCTGAACCACTCTCACAACCACCATGTCAGACTACACAGAGAAGCCATTGAAATCCACAAGCATGTGGACAGAAAGGAGGAAATCATTAAAATGAACAAAATCTGGCTGGCAGTATTTAAAAAACTCTAAAATTAAAACAGCAAAACAGCAGAGGGAAAACAATCAGGGACATCTAATCACCTCTCAACAAGATTGCTCCAGGCACTTCCAGGCCATCAAATGCTAATCAAGGTGGTCAGTTGAAACATTCACACCTAGCTCCAGCAGACAAGAGTCCTTTGTCCCACCCTGATCCTTCCACAGATATATAAACCCTTTTTCCTAGTTCCAACAGACCTCACTACCCCTGAGGATGTTTGCCATAGATGCAGGCGAAACATCAGGAGAGAATGCCTCTAGAACATGGCCATATAGCCCGAAAAAACCTACAACAACCCAGTGATTCTGGCCATGAAAGCCTTTGACAATACAATGAAGGTACTGTCTGGACAGGCCCCCAGATAACCCAGTTCAAATCAGATATTGTGGGATTTTCTGCCTTGATATCCCGGGATATAGGGCTGTGTGGAAGGGCCCTAGGATTCTGGAGTTGTTTCTCTATTGGATTCAGGAGATTAGTGTTCAGATCCCTATTTGGTTATGAAAAGTCACTGGATGATCCTAGGTAAGCCATGCTCTCCCAGCCTGAAAGGAAAACAGTGGCAAACCTTATATGAAGACATCTTGCCAATGTCACCCTAAGGTTGGTATAAGTCAGAAACTACTTGAAGGCACAGAATAACAACTCAAGGGCATGCATCAGATAACGATCTTCTTGTAGGCAGCTTAATGACAGGTGAGGTGTTTTGTTAAGGAGCATTTGCCAATAGATGCTAAATTCCCCATTCCTACCCAAAAACCCCCAACTGCTATAAATTGTGATATAGCAGAGAGAATATGCCCTCATTTAAGCCAGATGTATGTGTAACCCCATGTTTCCATTAGCATGAATTTCCTATCTAGTTTTCATACTGGCAATAGGAAAAGTAGGCACTATGTTTCATTTGCAGTGAAAGGTACTCCCACTTAGAGGAAAGACAGCATTGGAATACAATTATGTAATGTAATAATACCTGACTCCAAATGCAAGCTTTTAATTTTGCAACATATAGGGCTGTGCTTATCTGTCTCTCATAGTGGAGGTGAATATTGTAATTTTCTCTGTTTGTTTGTTCTCCGGGCTAGAGCTGACCTGTTCAGTATTTTTAAAATGTATGTTGTCTTACCTTAGAATGATTTAAAAAGAGAGAGAAAATTGCCAAGAGAAAGGCGTGTCGAGCCCGACCAGGACCACCTTCCACCTGGAAACCGATGCCTTCACTGTGGTAGAAGATGCAGATCAAGAATAGGGCTCCACAGTCACCTATGAACCCACCGCCAGAACATTGAACTTGGAGGACCATCATCCTCGGACTACGAGGGATCACCTATGAAGAAAGAAGAAGAAGAAGACTTAATGGCAACTTTCTCTAGCTTGTTCTTGCACTTGTCTTTCCCAAACATGTATTTGCTTGCTTTCCTTTTTTTCTTACTATAGACTTCAAGTTTTCTGTGAATTTATGAAATGTATGTACCAAATAGATTGCATAAAGGTTTTGGCACATGCAAGGAACCATTGAAGAATGCTCCTTTTGTTTACAAAAGTATCTCTGTGAAAGGGTTGGCTTGTAATCACATAATATTCTAATCAAGTCATCCCAGGAGTCTAAGGGCTCTTCTACACTGCTATATAATCCAGATTATCAAACCTCAGAGGATGCTTACCATAGATGCAGGCGAAACTTCAGGAGAGAATGCTTCTAGAACATGGTCATATAGCCCAAAAAACCTACAACAACCCACATTCTACTTACTTTTGGGGCAGACCATGTCCACACACATGTACACACTTTGGCTGGATCTATACTGGATCTACAATGAGTATCTTCTTGAACTAGATTATATGGTAGTGTAGACTCATATAATCCAGTTCAAAGCAGATAGTGTGGGTTATCTGCTTTGATAATCTAAATTATATGGCAATATAGATCCAGCCTTTGTAGTTCCTGAACTTTCTTCCAAACTTTTGAAAATGGCAGCTCTGCTGCCCCCTAGTGCTACTTTGTGTCCTCTACATAATCAGGGCAAGCTCAGCTGGACTGAGTACAGTATAGATTTTTCTGTATGATGGAAAATTACTCGCCAAATAATAGGACAAATAAATGTGAAATTATTATAAGGAAAGTCTGCAAACCTTTCAGCCAGTTCAGCTCTATTCTACAAGGCATAGGGAGAGATGTTATGGTGAAATCTGCATCCAAAAAGAAAAGGAAGGATAATATAGCTTGCTGACTGTAAAATTGACCTTTGTGTCAATACCAGCTTTAACACATTCACCTGATTAAGGGCCCTTCCACACAGCCATATAACCCAGAATATCAAGGCAGAAAATCCCACAATAGCTGCTTTGAACTGGGTTATCTGAGTCCACACTGTCATATATTCCAGTTCAAAGCAGAAAATGTGGGATTTCATTCAGCTATGTGGAAAGGGCCTGAGGCTTTCAACTGGATTATAAGGCGGTGTAGACATACACCCCTTCCCCAAAGCTAAGCATATGTGAAATATATGAGAGAGTTCATCAGCAGAATACAAAGCAGTGGATCTTAGGGCCCTTCTTCACATGCATTAAAACCTGGAAAAAACTAGGATTGGGGGGGGGGGGTATTACATGATGTTTCTCAAAAGTGTGTGCTGAATTGGGTTAACAGCTGAAAATAGCATGTTAAAAAGGTGTGATTCCAGCCAAAAAAATTTGAACACCTTGGCATGACTGTGTATATTCCTGCAGTCATGGAAAACATGGTGTAGACTGCTCTGAAGCATGTGCACATTTTAAAAACCCAAAACAGCTAATGAGGCTGTCAAAAATGGAGCCATGGACACACAGGTGGCTAAAAGGAAGCACAAATGGAAAGCAATTACAATTAGAACTCTCTACAACCATTCATTTTTTTTCTGATGTTTATGACATTAAACAGAGATTGAATTTACAGTTAGGCGAAGAGAAAGAATAACAAATCGGCTTTTGTGTACATTGAGCTATCCACATGAGCACATATTTTATTTATTTATTTACCATATTTATATACATCCCCTCTCAATTTGAAGGCGAGTCGAGGAGGAAAAAGAATAACAAATCTGCTTTTGTGTACATTGAGTTATCCACATGAGCACATATTTTATTTATTTATTTATTTATTCATTTATTTATTTACCATATTTATATACCTCCCCTCTCAATTCGAAGGCAAGTCGAGGCGGTTTATACAATCCAGAACATCTCAGAGGGAATTAAAAAAAAACTTGCACCAGATGTCCCCCAGCTATCATGCGGATTTGTAAAATCCACTACAAAGGAAAGTGTCAGGATGGCAAGGGACCATTTACCAGGACTCACAGGTGTGAGTCTGGACTTGCTGTCAGGTCCTGCAATTTTTAAACTCACTTATTTAATCCGAATGTTTACACTTAGGGTGCCTCTGCATTGTGGAATTAATGCAGTTTGATACCACTTTAACTGCCATGGCTCAATACTATGGGAACATTGGAGTTATATTTTCACAAGGCCTTTAGGAGTGCTACTATGAAGGAGTGCTGGTACCTCACCAAACTATAACTCACATGACTGGGTTATATCAATTCTATATCATTGAACCACTACAATTAAAGTTGGGTCAAAGTGTAGATGATTTCTTAGGCCAGCAAAAACATACTGATTCTGGCTGGTGTAAAGTGTGTTTTCTCTATTTTACTGCTGCCATTGTCCCCATCCTGTTTCCTCCTTCCCATCAGTAAGCAAGACTTCCTTTTCTTTCCCAAATTGCCTATAGGGATTGTGCACTCGCTCCTAAGTAATTCCTGTCCTACTAACCTTTCAGAGTTCTTTGGAAATGTAAATAAACATGTGATCACAAGTTGTCCAGTAGATATTGTTTATTTGGACTTCCAAAAAAGCTTTGAACAAAGTCTTTCACTAGAGACTTCTGAGCAAACTTTACTGTCTTGAGAAAAAAAAAGTCATATTATAGGTTGTTTTGAAATGGAATGCAGAGAGCAGGAAAAAGATCAGTTCTTGCCATTAGGAGATGGACACAGAGAGGGTCTCCAAATATCTAGACTTGCCTGATATTTTCATAATTTACTAAGAAATTATTGAGTTGCCAGTTATGCCTTGCAAGAACATGTACAAATCTATCTACTTTTGCATATAATACTTTAAAGTCAGGCTGAGTGATAATGCATGTCTACAAAGTGTATCACCAACATGAAATGTTTCAAAAGCTCTTTGTAAAATTTGTTGTGGATATTTTCTAAATAAATGTACATTTAGCTACAATTTTCCATTTCCTCTATGTATGACCACTTTTGGGACATGCTTTACAGCAGACATGGGCAGACTTGGGCCCTTCAAGTGTTTTGGACTTCAACTCCCACATTTCCTAACAGCCTACTGGCCCAAGTCTGAAGGGCCCAAGTCTGCCCATGCCTTTGTACCGTGTTGAAGGCATCCTAAGACTGGAAGATGGTCATAATAAAGATGGGTATATATCAGTGTTTCTCAACCTGGGGGGCTCGGGACCCCTGGGGGGGGGGGATTGCAAGGAGGTGTCAAAGGGCTCAGAAAGACCATCAGAAAACACAGCATGGTTAGTCATGGGGGTTCTGTGTGGAAAGTTTGGCCCAATTCTATAATGGGGGGTGGGGTGTTCAGAATGCTCTTTGATTGTAGGTGAAGTAGAAATCCCAGCAACAACAACTCCCAAATGTCAAGGTCTATTTTCCCCAAAC
The DNA here is from genome assembly GCF_037176765.1 of Anolis sagrei. Classification (NCBI taxonomy): domain Eukaryota; kingdom Metazoa; phylum Chordata; class Lepidosauria; order Squamata; family Anolidae; genus Anolis; species Anolis sagrei. The sequence continues at coordinate 23,250,834 of NC_090023.1, read as the reverse complement.
TCCACCAGTGTTCACATTTGGGCATTTTGAGTACTTGTACCATATTTGGTCCAGAATCATCATTTGAGTCCACAATGCTCTCTGGATGTAGGTGAACTGCAACTCCAAAACTCGAGGTCATTGCCCACCAAACCCTTTCAGTATTGAGTTTCTATAAGTTTTTCAGGCTGTATAGCCATGTTCAAGAAGCATTCTCTCCTGACGTTTTGCCTGCATCTATGGCAGGCATCCTCAGAGGTTATGAGATCACCTCACAACCTCTGAGGATACCAGCCAAAGAATCAGGCAAAACGCCAGGAGAGAATGCTTCTAGAACATGGCCATACAGCCTGAAAAACTTACAACAACCCAGTGATTCCAGCTATGAAAGCCTTCAACAATACCTTCCAATATTTTCTGTTGGTCAAGAGGGAGTTGAAGTCCAAAACACCTGAAGGACCCAAGTCTGCCCATGCAATGTTGGAGGCATCCTAAGACTGGAAGATGGTCATAATAAAGATGGGTATAGATTGTTGTTTCTGTGTGCCAAGTTTGGTTTAGTTCCATCACTGGAATTCAGCAGCAAAATTAGAGTTATGAAGTAGCAACAAAAATAATTTCATGGTTGACAGTCACCACAACACGAGGAACTTATTGAGGCAGCACTTCTAAACCTGGGGGGCTTGTGAGGGGGTGCCAGAGGGGTCACCAAAGACCATCAGAAAACACAGTGTTTTCTGTTGGTTATGGGGGTTCTGTGTTGGAAGTTTGGCCCAATTCTATCATTGGTGGGTTTCAGAATGCTTTTTGAATGTAGGTGAATTATAAATTCCAGCAACTACAACTCCCAAATGTCAAGGTCTATTTTCCCCAAACTCCACCAGCATTCACATTTGGGCATATTGAGTATTCATGCCAATTTTGGTCCAAAATCATCATTTGAATCCACAGTGCTCTCTGGAGGTAGGTGAACTACACCTCAAAAATTCAAGGTCCAGCAAACCCTTCCAGTATTGGGCTGCTGTAAGTTTTTCGGGCTGTTTGGCCATATTCCTGAACCATTCTCTCTTGATGTTTTGCCTGCATCTATGGCAGGCATCCTCAGAGATTGCGAATCCACAGTGTTCTCTGGATGTACATGAACTACAACTCAAAAACTCAAAGTCAATGCCCACGAAACCCTTCCAGTATTTTCTGTTGGTCATGGAAGATCTGTATGCCAAGTTTGTTTCAATTCCATTGTTGGTGGAATTCAGAATGCTCTTCGATTGTAGATGAACTATAAATCCCAGCAACTACAACTCCCAAATGACAAAATCAATCCTCCCTCCAACCCCACCAGTATTCAAATTTGGACTTATCGGGTATTTGTGCCAAATTTGGTCAAGTGAATGAAAATACTACCTGCATATCAGATATTTACATTACGATTCATAACAGTAGCAAAATTACAGTTATGAAGTAGTAACGAAAATAATTTTATGGCTGGGGGTCACCACAACATGCAGAACTGCATTAGGAAGTATTGTGGAAGGCTTTCATGTCTGGAATCGTAGAATCATAGAGTTGGAAGAGACCTCATGGGCCATCCAGTCCAACCCCCTGCCAAGAAGCAGGAATATTGCATATTACAGATGGCCATCCAGCCTTTGCTTAAAAGCTTCCAAAGAAGGAGCTCCCACCATACTCCAGGGCAGAGAGTTCCACTACTGAACGGCTCTCACTGTCAGGAAGTTCTTCCACATGTTCAGATGGAATCTCCTTTCTTGTAGTTTGAAGAATCACTGGGTTGTTGATGGCTTTTCGGGCTATATGGCCATGCTCTAGAAGCATTCTCTCCTGATGTTTTGCCTGCATCTATGGCAAGCATCCTCACCTCACAACTCTTGAGGATGCTTGCCATAGATGCAGGCGAAATGTCAGGAGAGAATACTTCTAGAACATGGCTATATAGCCCCGAAAACCTCCAACAACCCACTGCATTAGGAAGGTTGAGAACCGCTGGTAGAGACTGTTCACTCTACATCTATCTCTCTTTCTGTTTTCTTCCTGTTTCTTTGCCTTCTTTGCTGTTTTGCTAAAACACAGGAAACTTGGGTTGTGGGTGGAGATGCCCCGAACACAAAGGCAAAGCGTGGTAGAGACAAAGGGCCAATGGCATGTCCTGGGAGGCCTCTCCTCCCCAGCCGGCCTCGCCCTCCCTTCCTCTTTCTCTCCGTCACGTGGGAAAAGAACCCGGGTTCGCTCTCAGCGCGCCTCTTTACGCACGGAAGAGAAACACTGCTGCCTCCGCGTGGGTTGCGCCTCCTCTCCCCTTCCTTCCCTGCCTTCCCTCCTTCTCCTCCTGATTTGGGAAGCCGCCTTCGGGCTCAGTCCATCGCCTTGTAAGGGAGCGCCCTTCTTCTCCTGGAGGACACCATGAAGCCCCTGCTTCTGCCCCTTTGGCTCGCCCTCTTCGCCTGCCTTTCTCTCCCGTTGGGTAAGTCTCGCTCAGCAAACGCTTCCTCTCCCAGGCGAAAAACAAAACATAACCAAAAGTTGGGTTTTTTAAAGTTCTGTTCTTTGCAGAATGAATGCATGAATGCCTCACTGATGCTGGTTAAAGTGAATATATTTTTTCATCTTACTGGCAATAGATTCCCACTCTTCCCACCACAAGCTGGAGGGATGCAAACTTGGAAGAAAGAGCGCATGGTTTGCGTCTTGTAGACTTTGCAGAATCCACGCCGTTTGGCATCACTTATGGCCCAGTGCTATGGGATCATGGGACTCCTAGGTTGGGTGAGGCACCAGCACTCATGGGCTACGACAGTGTTTCTCAACCTGGGGGGTCGGGACCCCTGGAGGGGTCACGAAGGGGTGTCAAAGGGGTCACCAAAGACCATCAGAAAACACAGTATTTTATGTTGGTCATGTGTGGGAAGTTTGGCCCAATTCTCTTGTCCGTGGGATTCCAAATGTTCTTTGATTGTAGGTGAACTATTAAGTCCCACCAATTACAACTCCCAAATGTCAAGGTCTATTTCCCCCAAACTCCACCAATTTTCACATTTGGGCATATTGAGTATTCATGTCAGCTTTGGTCCAGATCCATAAATGTTTGAGTGCACATTGCTCTCTGAATGTAATTGAACTACAACTCCAAAACTCAAGGTCAGTGCCCAACAGACCCTTCCAGTATTTTCTGTTGGTCAAGGGAGTTCTGTGTGCCAAGTTTGGTTCAATTCCATTATTGGCGAAGTTCAGAATGCTCTTTGATTGTAGGTTAACTATAAATCCCTGCAATTACAACTCCGAAATGTCAAAATACCACCCCCCAACCCCACCAGCATTCAAATTTGAACGTATCGAGTATTTGTGCCAAATTTGGTTCAGTGAAGGAAAATACATTGTTCATGTTGGATATTTACATGACGATTCATAACAGTAGCAAATTACAGTTATGAAGTAGCAATGAAAATAATGTTATGGTTGGGGGTCACTACAACATGACGAACTGTATTAAGGGGTCGCAGCATTAGGAAGGTTGAGAAACATTGGGCTACGACTTTGTAAAACTACAATTCCCATGATTCCATTGCATTGAGCCAGAGAAGCTAATTCCACAGTTGATGCGCCATCAGAGCAGTGGTTCTCAACCTTCCTAATGTACCAGTATTAAAAAACTCTAAAATTGGAACAGCAAAACAACAGAGAGGAAACAATCAAGGACAGCTAATCACCTTCCAACAAAAGATTCCCCCAGGTACTAACAAACCACACTAAAAAAATAAATGCCAGGCCATCATAAAATCATAGAGTTGGGTCATCCAGTCCAACCTTTTGCCAAGAAGCAGGAATATTGCATTCAAATCACTCCTGACAGATGGCCATCCAGCCTCTGCTTAAAAGCTTCCAAAGAAGGCGCCTCCACCACACTCCGGAGCAGAGAGTTCCACTGCTGAACAGCTCTCACAGTCAGGAAGTTCTTCCTCATGTTCAGATGGAATCTCCTTTCTTGTAGTTTGAAGCCATTGTTTCGTGTCCTAGTCTCCAAGGAAGCAGAAAACAAGCTTGCTCCCTCCTCCCTATGGCTTCCTCTCACATATTTATCCATGGCTATCATATCTCCTCGCAGCCTTCTCTTCTTCAGGCTAAACATGCCCAGCTCCTTAAGCTGCTCCTCATAGGGCTTGTTCTCCAGACCCTTGATCATTTTAGTCGCCCTCCTCTGGACACATTCCAGCTTGTCAATATCTCTCTTGAATTGTGGTGCCCAGAATTGGACACAATATTCCAGGTTTGGTCTAACCAAAGCGGAATAGAGGGGTAGCATTACTTCCCTAGATCTAGACACCATGCTTCTATTGATGCAATCAAATGCTGATCAAGGTGGTCAGTTGAAACATTCACACCTAACTCCAACAGACAAGAGTTCTTTGTCCCATCCTGCTCATTCCACAGATATATAACTCCAATTTCCCATAGATGCAGGCAAAACATCAGGAGGGAATGCCTCTAGAACATGGCCATATAGCCTGAAAAACCTACAACAACCCAGTGATTCCGGCTATGAAAGCCTTCGACAATACATTCTTCCTAATGTCCTTAATGCAATTCCTCATGTTGTGGTGACCCCCCACCCCCACCCCCAACCATAACATTATTTTCGTTGATACTTCGCAACTTTCATTTGGCTACTGTTATGAATCATAATGTCAATATCTGATATGCAGGATGTATTTTCATTCATTGGCACAAATACCCAATACACCCAAATTTGAATACTGGTGGGGTTGGGGGGGGGGGATTAATTTTGTCATTTGGGAGTTGTAGTTGCTGGGATTTAGAGTTAACGTACAATCAAAGAGCATTCTGAATTCCACCAATAATGAAATTGAATCAAACTTGGCACATAGAACTCCCAGGACCAACAGAAAATACTGGAAGGGTTTGGTGGGCATTGATCTTGAGTTTTGGAGTTGTAGTTCACCTACATCCAGAAAGCACTGTGGACTCAAACAATGATAGATCTGGACCAAACTTGGCACAAATACTCAATATGCACAAATGTGAATGCTGGTGGGGTTTGGGGAAAATAGGCCTTGGCATTTGGGATTTGGAGTTGCTGGGATTTATAGATCACCTACAGTCAAAGAGCATTCTGAACCCCACCAATGATAGAATTGGGCCAAACTTCCCACACAGCACCCCCTTGTCCAATAGAAAATACTGTGTTTTCTGATGGTCTTTGGTGACCCCTCTGGCACCCCCTTGTGCCCCCCCCCCACCAGGGGTCCTGACCCCTAGGTTGAAAAACACTGCTTTAGAGGGATGCAGCTTAGTAGGAAGGGGACTTTGGGCAGAAGTTGCTAGCTTGGACTTATTTATTTATTTATTTACAGCGTTTTTACCCTGCCCTTCTCATCCCCTAACTCTGAGGCTGAAGGATTCCGGTAGATAACGTTTTCCACTTCTGCATTTAGATCAATTGTATTGAACCCTCGGTCCATCTGTTTCAGATTTCAGAGATCTCCACAGTCCCTGACTGGGTCCATCAACACAGAATGAATATAGTTTGACATCACTTTAACTGCCAGAGCCCCCTGTGGCAGAATGGGTTAATGTGCTGGCAGGAATGCTGACCGAAAGCAGTTCAAATCTGGGAGTAGGGTGAGCTCATGTCTGTCAGCTCTAGCTTCCCATGTGGGGACATGAGAGAAGCCTCCCACAGGATGGTAAAACATCAAACATCCAGGACAACATCCTTGCAGGTGGCCAATTCTCTCACAGCAGAAGCGACTTGCAGCTTCTCAAGTCGCTCCTGACACACACCAAAAAAACCCTTTAACTGCCATGGCTTAATGCTATGGAATCATGGCAGTTTTCATCTGGTGAACCACCAGCATTATTGTCGGAGACATGGCAATTAAAATGGTGCCAGACTGCATTAATTTTACAGTGCAGATATATCCTTGCACAATCCCCCAGCATAGCTAATTGAAATGATGGGTGTCAGATCTGTGGGTCATACTGTACTCATATCCCTTTTGGTACATATTCAGATATGGATGCTTTTGCTTATGTATCCAAAATGTTATCAGTAGTCCCAGCCAGATTGCTGACCGGAGCAATGTAAAGGGAACGTATAACCCCCCTGTTACGCCAGTTCGACTGCCTGCCAGTCTACTTCCAAGCACAATTCAAAGTGCTGACTTTAGTCTATAAAGCTCTAAGCAGTTTCGGCCCAGCTTACCTGTCTGAATGTATCTCCCCCTATGAACCATCTCAGAGATTAAGATTGTCTGGGGAGACCCTGCTCTCAGTCCCACCTTCTTCGCAGGAACAACATACAGGGCCTTCTCAGTGGTGGCCCCTCAGCTATGGAACTCTCTCCCCAGTGACATTAAAACAGCCCCCACCCTCTTGGCTTTCAGAAGGAAAGTGAAAACGTGGCTTTGGGTTCAAGCCTTCGGAGAATAATTGCAGTGCAATAATAGATATGGAATATATTTTCTTGTAACCAGTCTGTCAGTTTTATGTAGCAGGTTTTGAGCGTATAGCTTCGAGGTGATGTTAAGTAAGCTGATTGGACAGTAGTTTTGTGGGGATTCAGAAAAAAAAGGTAAAAACGTGTCTGTGGCCTTTGGAAAATTGTGCAGTGCAATTAACAGATCTGGAATATATGGAACGACTTGAACTACAACTATGGATGGCATGATTTTAATATGGAATTGAATGTTTTTAAATGTTTAATATGTTTTTAATTGTAATTTAATTTTATTTTTTTGGAATTGTATGCATTTTAAGGCATTGAGTAATTGCCTCCGTGTAAGCCGCCTTAAGTCCCTTTCAGGGTAGAGAAAGGCAGGATATAATTTTATTTATTTTTTTGTTGTGTCAGGAGCGACTTGAGAAACTGCAAGTTGCTTCTGGTGTGAGAGAATTGGCCGTCTGCAAGGACGTTGCCCAGGGGACGCCTGGATGTTTTTTTGATGTTTTTATCATCCTTGTGGGAGGCTTCTCGCATGTCCCCGCATGAGGAGCTTGAGCTGATAGAGGGAGCTCATCCGCCTCTCCCCGGATTTGAACCTGCAACCTGTCGGTCTTCAGTCCTGTCGGCACAGGGGTTTAACCCACTGTGCCACTGGGGGCTCCAGGATATAAATAGGATAAGTAAATAAATGAAAGAATCACTGGAAACGAGAGAGGAAATGTCTCAGGGAAACCTCAAAATACAAAGCCATACAATAATAGAATTGAAAAAGACCACGTGGGCCATCCAGTCCAACCCCTTTCCCTGCAGGAATAGTCTCCCCCCCCCCCCCTCCCAAGATAGCCACCCAGCTGCTATTTATCTAATTAATGGACATTTTAAGTGGTCATGAAATGGTGATTTCCCATTGGGGAGGGAGGAAATGAAAACTATGGGAGAAAAATGGAATTGAGTTACCATGAAAAAGGCATGGCTGGCTGGAACATGGAATAGGAACATTGTGCTGTTTTTAGTTTTTAGTGGTCCCACTTGTTTTGCTTTGTTAACTTTTGTTGTAAAGCAGAGAGACCATGGCCTTAAATTTTACAGCAGCAAATGTTGTTTTGTACTTGTTGCAAAACAAGTTTGGAGCTTATTGAGTCACAATTTGTTCAGAGTGGGGGTGTCTGTGCTGCGTATTTATTAACCATGCCGCCAGTCATAAACAGTGCCTTTTTTTTGAAGAGCAGTAACATAAAAATAAAGGATTGTTACATTCTGTTGCCTCTGGTGAGGAGGTTTGAAGTGGCAATTCCAGCAAACAGTTCTTATGAAATCAAAGCAAAGGCCAGAGTTTGTACACAAAGCTGGTCATATGGGGAATAATGTGACTTGGAAGCAAACTCCTTCAGTTCCCAGAAACATATCCATTTTTGTGCCAAAAGTAGTCTTCATTAGCCTCATGCCTTCCAAATGAGCTGGACTACACTTCCCATCATACCAAGTCAGTATATGTAGGACTGCGAGAAGATCCAACCAGTCCATCCTCCAGGAAATAAAGCCCGACTGCTCATTGGAGGGAAGGATACTAGAGACAAAGTTGAAGTACTTTGGCCACATCATGAGGAGACAGGAAAGCCTAGAGAAGACAATGATGCTGGGGAAAGTGGAAGGTAAAAGGAAGAGGGGCCGACCAAGGGCAAGATGGATGGATGGCATCCTTGAAGTGACTGGACTCACCTTGAAGGAGCTGGGGGTAGTGACGGCCGACAGGGAGCTCTGGCGTGGGCTGGTCCATGAGGTCACAAAGAGTCGGAGACAACTGAACGAATGAACAACAACATATGTATTGTTGAAGGCTTTCATGGCCGGAATCACTGGGTTGTTGTAGGTTTTTTATTTCGCCTGCATCTATGGCAAGCATCCTCAGAGGTAGTGAGGTCCTCACTACCTCTAAGGATTCTTGCCATAGATGCAGGTGAAACGTCAGGAGATAATGCTTCTAGAACATGGCCATATAGACCGGAAAAACCTACAACAACCCAGTCAGTATAGTCAGTTGCCATGTTGGCTGGGGCTGGCAAGAGATGTAGACCAGCACTTCTGAAAGATATTAGTTTAGTAAAGCCAGCCCAAGGTGCCCCAGTTATGGACAAAGTGCAAATGTTGTAGAAGATGCAGCAAGCTTGTTTTCTGATGCTCCAGAGACCAGGGGTGTGGCTACATCGTAGAATTAATCTGGTATGACACAACTTTCACTACCATGGCTCAGTTCTATGGAATCCTGGGGATTATAAATTTGGTCAGGCAACAGTACATGTTGGCAGAAAATACTGAAGACCTTGTAAAACTACTGCTACAACAACAGTAAAAACTTTATTTATATACTGCTCCATCTCCCCGAAGGGACGCAGAGCGGTTCCCAAGTAACATCACAAAACATACAAAGTAAAACAACATAACCACAAGATTAACAAAACAATGTAAGCATAAAAATTGTTGCCATCACACACATATATTAAAAGCAATCCTGCCTGTTCAAGTCAATTAAAAAATTTAAAATGCCAGGACAAGACTTGTGCAAGCCCAAAAATTCTAGGGGGCCTGGGAATTAAGTGCAATGCTATGGCAGGCAACAATTATATTAGGTACGGGTCTGTGGCTGTTCATTCCAGGGCCGATTAGAGAAAGTGATCTGGGTAATTGGTAGGAAGAATAAGGCCGTATTTGACAATGTGTAAGACTGAGTTAGAACTGGTCTTCAAGCTCTTACGGAAGGGTGGGGAGGGATGAGGCCTGTCTTATTTCCCTTGGAAGGGCGTTCCAGAGACGGGGGGTCACCACCGAAAAGGCCCTTTCTCTCTTCCCCACCAACCGTGCTTGTGACAGAGGTGGGACCAAGAGGAGGGCCTCCTTGTAAGATCTTAGAGTTCATGCTAGTTCATAGAAGGAGATGAAATTGCGGAGATAGGCGGGGCCTGAACCATTTAGGACTTTATAGGTCATCTCCAATAATTCCATAGCATTGAACCAAGGCAGTGAAAGTGATGTCAAACTGCATTAATTCTATAGTGTAGATACACTCTAGGACACATAGCAACCAACTGAAACATTAGGAAGAACTTCTTGAGGGTAAAAGTTCAATAGCCATCGAGCCTCCTCTTTTGGAGGTTTTTAATCAGAGACCAGGTGGCCACCTGTCTGGAGTGCCTTGATTGTGTTTTTCTGTGTGGCAGGTAGCTGGGCTGGATCCCCTTTGTGATTTCTCTGTCATTCTAGACTGGGTACAAACTGGAGCACACAGAGTGGATCAAGCTAGAGGAGTGTTTCTCAACCTTCCTAATGCCACAAACCCTTAATACAGTTCCTCATGTTATCATGACTCCCCCAATAAAATTATTTTCATTGCTACTTCATAACTCTAATTTTGTTACTGTTATGAATCATAATGTAAATATCTGATATACAGAATGTATTTTCATTAATTGAACCAAATTCGGCACAAATCTGCAATACGCCCCAATTTGAATACTGGTGGGGTTTGGGGGGGGGGATTGATTTTGTCATTTGAGAGTTGTAGTTGCTGGGATTTATAGTTCACCTACAATCAAAAAAGAGCATTCTGAACCCCACCAATGATAGAATTGAACCAAACTTGACACACAGAACTTCGATGAACAACAGAAAATACTGGAAGGTTTGGCGGGCTTTGGTGTTCAGTTTTGGAGTTGAAGTTCACCTACATCCCGAGAGCACAATGGACTCAAACAATGATGGATCTGGACCAAACTTGGCATGAATCCTCAATATGCCCAAATGTAAACACTGGTGGAGTTTGGAGAAAATAGAGCTTGACATTTGGGAGTTGTAGTTGCTGGAATTTATAGTTCACCTACAATCAAATAGCATTCTGAGCCCCCACCCCCATGATAGAATTGGGCCAAACTTTCCACACAGAAACCCGATGACCAACAGAAAATACTGTGTTTTCTGATGGTCTCTGGCGACCCCTCTGACACCCCATCATGACTTCCCCAGGGGTCCCGACCCCAGGGTTAAGAAATGCTGAACTAGGGAATAATTTGAACTAAATTGTAACTCACAGTCATGAGCCCCTTGATTCTAATTTTGAAAGGAAGCCTTAAGAGATAAGAAGAGGGGAAGGGTCTATGTAGTTTTCATTGCATCTCAGTCATAAAACATCATTGAGCTAAGAGCGTCTTCAGTAGGAAATGCAGTGAGTTTACACAGCAGTAAGTTACAGTTGGTTGAACTCTGGCTTGTGAATCCTAGCAACCTTGTTGACTATTAAACCTTGTTTTGTTTTTACCATGGCATACTCCTATTTTGAACCTGAATCTTACTTTGTTTCTCATGTATCCATGCTTACAAAATGAAAAGAAGCAGACCAAAAATTAGGAAAAACAAATTGAGAATTGGATAGTTATCTGCAGAACAAATCAAGCCTAAAAGGCACACACCAAGGTTAATGTAACCTATATCTTAACTTCAGGTGCATTCTAGGAACGCAAAGCACCACTACTTTTCAATTATACTTGACCCAAGCCTAAAGGCACCAGATCTCATCTGATCTTGGAAGCTAAGCAGGATGAGTCTTGGTTGTCCTCAGATGGGAGACTGCCTATGAATATTAGATGCTGACGGTTATGTTTTGGCACAAAATCACCTCTTATTTATTGCCTTTTTGTTGTTTATACGTTCAGTTGCTTCTGGCCACCCCCAGTTCCTTCAAAGTCAAGCCAGTCACTTCAAGGATGCCATCCATCCATCTTGCCCTTGTTTGGCCCCTCTTCCTTTTCCCTTCCATTTCCCCCAGCATCATTGTCTTCTCCAAGCTTTCCTGTCTTCTCATTATGTATTTATTGTCTAAGAAAACCCTATGAACTTCATGGGTTGCCATGAATCGATGGCAGCTTAAAGGAACATACATATACATTCATAAATTTGATTAATTCATTTTTGGTGTCTTTGCTACTAGTTGTGTCAAGATACAAGCATCCATTAAGTCATTGGAAGGGCTTTTGCCAAAATGAATTATCCTTACTCTGAAGAGGCTTCTAAGAAATTAACCTTTTCCAATTCCAGAGGACTTATTTTGTAATAGAGTGCGTGACACTGTTAAGACATTAGCTAGAAATTTTTTACTGTATGCTCTAAGAAAATGGCTTCTGCTTTATGTTCTCCCTCTTTCAGCAATATATCACCCTTTCTCTTAACCCTTGAAGAAATTGTGTAAAATTCTAACCTGTACTGGAATGCACTGCAGCTGAGGTTTATTCTTAGCAAGGTCATGGGCACTATCGGCTCTGGGTTATTTTGCAGCTTTACAACATCTTATGGTTTATTTAGGCAACTGAAGCACTTTCTAGATGTAAATATAACTTGTACCTGTGTCTAAGCTGATTCATGGCCTAACCCTAAGGATCAAGTTATATTTCATACAGCTTGTATTTTGTAGGCATGCATTTCCAAGGGCACGGCCATGTGAGTCTCTTGTGGGAAAACAAATAAAAAAGTCCTTCTGCATCTGTTGAAGTGGCCTGTACCAGAGTACAGGCCACTTCAACAGATGCAGAAGGACTTTGGAAGTTAACTGAGGGTGCATCTGTATACTGTAGAATTAATGCAGCTTGACCCCACTTCAACTGTTGCGGCTTCACAGGAGTCGTAGTTTTGCAAGGTATCTAACCTTCCAGCTCAACTTACCTATCCGAAGTTATCTCGCTCTATGAACCATCACAGATATTAAGATATTAAGGCCCTGCTCTTGGTCCCACCTCCTTCGCAGGTATGGTTGGTGAGGATGAGAGACAAGGCCTTCTCAGTGGAGGCCCCTTGGCTGTGGAGCTCCCTCCCCAGAAATATTTGATCAGCTCCTTCCCTTTTAGCCTTCAGGAAGAAAATTAACACATAGCTATGGGCCCAAGCTTTTGGGAATTAACTTCAGTGCAATAAATGAACAAAGAATCTGTGCAATAACATTTTGGAATGGCCCTGGACTACGACATTGGATTATGTGATTTTAATAATTGTTTTTATGTGTTTTAATTCATTGTTTTTAATGTAGATGTTTTTATCAATTGTATGTTATTAAGACATTGAATTGTTGCCAGTATGTGAAAACGCTATGAGTCCCCTCGGGGTTGAGAAGTATGGGGTATAAATATGGTAAATAAATACATTCTCTGCCAAAGAGTGTTGGTGCCAAACTACAAATCACAGGTCCCATAGCACTGAACCATGGCAATTAAAATGATGTTGAACTGCATTAATTCTACAGTGTATATCAGTGGTTCCCAACCTTTTTTTGACCAGGGACCACTGTCCAACATTAGTACCAAAAGGGTTACGAATCAGTTTTTGGTTAACTTTATATTCAGTTTGGTTATTTAGAGCACTGATTCAGAAAATTGCATTAGTTAGACCATATCAGCTCTAGTTTCTGATACAGAACATATGCCATCCAGTAGTCACTATCTGCTTGCCCACATAAAAGCATATTTAATAAACCTTGGCACTATAAGAGATTTTTGCGACACCAGTTACTCTCGTTGCAACTGTGTGGTAACGGTGAGGCCATGGACCATATTTTAGTTTTTGTGGACCACTGGTTGTCCACAGACCACAGGTTGGGAACCACTGGTGTAGATGTACTCTACGATCCTAATTTCTGACTCCAGTGGAGTTTACCTGCTGGAACTAATTTCATGTCTGATTAAGCTTAATGTGTGTGCATTCTGCTACAAATTTACCATAGTGCATAGTTATTACAGTTATTACAGATTGATGTGCATTTGTTATTTATAAAGGTGTCAGAGTCAAATAATAGAAAATAAAAAGATGTGTGTTAGAGTTTTGGTGTACTGACTCCATTCCCATGTTTGCAGGTAATTTATAATAACATTGTGTAATAAGCTAAATTCTACTTGCTGAACCCTCTCCAGAATTTTACTGGAAATTTGGGAAGACTTCTCTTTAAAATTAGAGTAATCAGTTTGCTTCATAAAGTCATCAGAGCGTAGTTTGTTTATCAATGGTGGAAATTCCTGAATTGAAGCAAGAGAGGAAAGTAATAGGGAGAGATTTTCAAAATGTCATAAATATTACAAAAGATATCTGAAGAACTTCAAAGGTATTTCAGAAGGGTGGTTTAGAAATTGAGCTTAAGACCTTGCAATCTTCATGTGTCCTGCAGCAATTGAACACTGATCCCTTGCTGGAATTCTGGAATAAAATGCAGATAGCATGAAGGCATTGTATGAGCACATTATATGAGGGTGGGATAGTTTTGAATTATGTCTTAGCATGTAGAGGAGAGCAGGTTTCTTATAATTTTGGACTTGCAGAAAAGATCGTCTCATGTGCAGCTTTTCTGTAGTGACAAAAGAACTTGTTGAATTTCTGTTTAACTGAGTTTTTAAAACCAATGCACTGCTATCGAGTGAATCTAGCAGTTGTACTTCCTTTATTTTGTAATAGTGCTTGCAGGTTCTGTGCAAAATAATTGTCCTACTCTTAAAAGACTCAGAGCTGCCCCCAAGACAAAAATGTTGCAAACACAATACATAAATGCCTAAAATTTCAAATACTCAGAAGAAAGGCAGTGAAGAGGCAAAGGAATGGCCAGGTAGGAGCAAAATAAACTCTTCCCTTGCTTAGTTGCCAAAGAGCAAAGATACCAGTGAGTCGCACTTGTTGATTTCCTTTCTTACACGACCTCTTCATATCTCTTTATCTTACATTCATGTTTTTTTCCTGTTCTGTTTTTGGGTCAGCTTTATCAGCGAACTTACCATATACCAGTGGTAGGTTACAGACATTTTTGGCAACTATCCAAGTATACTGTTCTGTGCAGAGTTGTGGTACAGAAATTGTGTGTAGTTGGTTCTTGAACACTAGCAGATTGATATCATTTGTGGTGAATCTGTAAACTATTGCTCATTAAGCTATGATTTCTGGTTTAAGACAGGATAGAGAAAATGTTTTAAGACAGAGATAGAGAAAGTGTTGCAGTTCCAAGTGTTGATGGATATTGTCTTGTAAATCTCCACTGCTGGCAAAGGTTTATCCAGTACAACAAAACCAGAAGAGCTAGATGCTTTGAGTACTGCTTGCAGACCAAGATATAAAACTAGGATGTGATTTAATTCCTAGTTCATATGTCATCACAAACTAGGAGACATTCCATGAAGCCAAGATTATAAAAGGAAGGGCAAGGAGAGGCCATGAAGACACAAGGATCACAATTGGCCTTCTAAGTGATTGTTTGGCTGAAATTCTGCTGACATAGCTGAGACGAAGCAGATAAGTAAGTCGGATGTCACTGAGATCTACTCCAAAAAAAGTTTGCACAAGGTCTCTTTCACACTGCACAATTTGAACATTTTATAACACTTTTATTTTCATTATTTTATCCTAGAATTTGTAGTTTGGTGAGATGGTAGAGCTATCCGCCAGAAACGTCTAAATACCCTCACAAAACTACAAATCCCAAGATTGCATGGGGTGTATACAAATTGAAGTACAACATGACTCCCTTATCTACGGATTGGATATCCATGTTTTCACTTATGAATGCTCCAAAAAAAATCCATTCCTGAAAGTTTTTGTAGGCTTCTCTAAGTCTTCCAGTGCAGTTCAATGGTATGCTTATAGAATCATAGAATCAAAGAGTTGGAAGAGACCTCATGGGCCATCTAGTCCAACCCCCTGTCAAGAAGCAGGAATATTGCATTCAAATCACCCCTGACAGATAGCCATCCAGCCTCTGTTTAAAAGCTTCCAAAGAAGGAGCCTCCACCACACCCCGGGGCAGAGAGTTCCACTGTTGAACGGCTCTCACAGTCAGGAAGTTCTTCCTCATGTTCAGGTGGAATCTCCTCTCTTGTAGTTTGAAGCCATTGTTCCACGTCCTAGTCTCCAGGGAAACAGAAAACAAGCTTGTTCCTCCCTGTAACTTCATTTCACATGTTTATACATGGCTATCATATCCCTTCTCAGCCTTCTCTTCTTCAGGCTAAACATGCCCAGCTCCTTAAGCCACACATCATAGGGCTTGTTCTCCAGACCCTTGATCATTTTAGTCACCCTCCTCTGGACACATTCCAGCTTGTCAATATCTCTCTTGAATTGTGGTGCCCAGAATTGGACACAATATTCCAGGTGTGGTCTAACCAAAGCAGAATAGAGGGGTAGCATTACTTCCCTAGATCTAGACTTCTGGTTCAAGTATAGTCAAAATATAGACTCACTATTATCCACAGTTTCAGGTATTCAACAAGGGGTCTTGAAATATATCCTCACAGATACGGAGGTCATATTGTAGTATCAAATTATTATAAATGTACAGTGTGAAAGAAACCTTAGATTGTATAGTTTTGGTCAAAAAGCATGTCATACACATCTTCCGAAAGAAACTTGGTTGCATGTAGTAGAACTGATTCTTTTCCAGACAGTTTTGTCATCAAAGGCATTGTGCATGGTGGTGTGGAAATCCCATTCAGATTTAAGCACAGCCTTTCAGCTAAGTCATGAAGATGTTCTAGGGTGGAAGCATGAGGCTGTCATTCTTTCAGTCAGATAGCTTGATGTTGGTTACTTTAAATCCAAGCTAGTGGAGATAAATGTGGATACTCCAGGTTTCACTAAGTATAGAAGGAATATAGAAAAGAGTCGTTTTAGCAGAACTTGAAAATGTACTTATGTGTCTGGTAGCTGGGAAAACTTTGGGAGTTGTAGTCCAAAAAATTTCTTATTCCCTGCTCTGATTTTTAGCCCCACTGACCTTAGTGGGACTTCCTTTCTTCTCCTCAATTGGGTGAGTGTTACTCAGGAGACATCTCCAATTAGTAGTGGATAGCTGAGTGCGAAAAACAGTATGACTCCTGCATCCAGGGCAACCCTTGGCATTTTCAGACCGGAAGTCCTTCATTTCAGTAGGGTTTACTGTTACCCATGATTTGCATATTTGGGAACATATTTCCCGTTGATACAGGAACTGTATTGTATTTTGTCCCTTCGTAATGTTATAGTTATATTATCATTACTTTGCTTTATTTTTTAAAAGTTTTAGTAGTAGTAGTAATAATAATAATAATAATAATAATAATTTATTTTTATCTCACCACCATCTCCCTTAAGAGACTCAGAGAGGCTTACCCACAATAACAGTGCAGACAATGAACAAAATCATTACGTAACAACAGAAACAAATTAAATCAACAAAAAACACTCATCAATAAAAACAATGAATCAATATAAGAACAGCAACCTATCAAATTAATAGAAACCATCCTCAATGTTTTAACATTGTGGGCCAGCACATAATTGATTGATTTTGATTTATTTTTCACTTTAGTATGACAAATTGTTTCGTCTGTATGTTGTTTTTAACTTACACTGTAAGTTCCCTTGGCTTCTGTAATTGGGAGAAATACAAGATATTAAAGAAAGAAATGCCAAATTTTGTGTATGTAGGGGATAGTCACCGAGGCGATTGTTAGTAATTTTTGAGTTGTGTAAATATAATGTATGGTGTTTGAAATGTTTGTGGAGCTCTCAAATAGTTCTGTAGAAATTGTTAGGAGCATCAAGATTCAGACCTTTGAATGGGGAAAGTAATGCTACTATATAACATCTATATTTGTGTGTTGTTTCAGTAAAATCTGATGAAAATAATCCTGAGACCCCTCCTGCGCTTCCTTCAAATTCTTCAATAACAGGTAAGTCATTTCTTAGCCTCTGTTCCTTCCCATTCCAGTGTCTCCAGGCACAACCTGTATCTGTATGTACTAATACAAACTAGTAGAATAATAATTAATTAATAACTAACTAATAAAAGCTTTTTTTTCAATGACAGCCTAACTGGAAATTCAAATTGTGGAAACTTTTTTTAAAAAGCTACATTAGGACACATGCTTTTGGGGGGTTCCATTTTAAGACTACCCTTGCTGACAGGTGCAGATCTTCAGGTGGTTTTGTGCTGCAGTTCCCAACAGGCAGATTTTGGATTTTATTTTATTTTTTACTTCCAAGCTCCTAAGTGATCATGAGCTGCAGCCACAAAATTTGGCAGTTTGGGACTTTTGGTTGTATATACTTTACCATTAAGCAAAATCTCCAGCAGTGCCTTTAAATTTCTCCCTTCCCTGTTAAAATCAAGCCACCATCCCTCCTTGTTTTAGATGTCAAGAACTCGTGGTTGGGGCATGTCTAAGAATACATTACTTATTATCATATCTTACTCTTGAATTTGGACTACCCCATGGCTTAGCAGAAGTGACTACAGTCTTGGATTTGGTTAGCTAGCCAACTTCTGCATTATTACACTGACTACCTGCTGCAATGCAACCTGAGCCCTGCTACATGCACAATGGAGGACCTCCTTGGGGCAACACCAGAGGCACTCCAAGTGGCCAGATACTGGTCAAAGGACATTTAATCAACTACCAAGCTTGCAAACTTTGTGTTTTGTCTGTTTGTTTTGTTAAAAATGTAATATAAATGTCTTGTTGCTCCTGACACGATAGATAGATAAATAAATAAATAAATACAAGATGATATTGATCTGGTCTTCTTCAGCCTTGGTCAAATCACAGAAGGCGCCAAGATAATTCTGTTGGCTGAAAGAAGAAGAAGAAAAATCTGTATTAGTGTAATATTTTGTACTCCAATTTAAAAGTTGCCAAAAAGTATTTATAGCTTTCACATTCTCTTAACTGGATCTTAAGTAAACCAGGGGGAGATGGAAGGAGGGGAAATGGGCTGACTTGAGATTGAAGTCTTGAAGTCTGCATACTCAGAATAGGTTGTGGGCAAGTTAAGCTGAGCCCCAAGGATTTTAGAGAAAAGAAACTTACTTACTTAGTGCATCATAGGGGCAACACTGTAGGTAGAACAACAGAAATGGGGTGAATGGTCACCCTCCAAAGGCACATCAGAAGAGCTAAGTTTTCAGATCTTTCTTAAAGGCTTCTAGGGTGGGGGCTTGCCTAATCTCACCAGGTAGTGAATTCCAAAGTCTTTCTCCCTTGTTCCCACAAGTCGTGCCTGTGATAGAGGAAGGGGCGAGAGGAGAGCCTCCCCAGAGGATCGAAGGGATCGTACAGGTTGGTGGAGGGAGATGTGGTCACGAAGTTAGGCGGATCCCAAACCGTTCAGGGCTTTATAGGTAATAACCTGCACCTTGAATTGGGACCAGAAGATGAATGGCCTACAGATATAGATGAAGATACAGCCTCCAGCACCTGATGTTGTGGTATCCCTTGGTGGTCTCCCTTCCAAGTACTAACCAGGACTGATTCTGCATGGTTTTGAGATCAGACAGAATAATGCTCAGTAGAGTAGAAGGCGGTAGGTTGAATTGGGGGGAAAACATCATGGGTGATTCATTTGGTATGCATCAAAAAAACAAATTAAGCTCCTTTCCGATGTATTTTTTGGACCTGCCTTCCTGTTAGAATGTTAAGAATACGACTTGACATAAATCTCTTGTTGCAAATCACCAAGATATTATTCTGTTTGATACTCAGTGAAAAATCACAGATTAGATTCCTGCTTTGTTGTTAGTAGAAAAAGCATAATTAATGTTATGATTCATTTGCTGAAAGATTGACTCTTTCTCTCTCCAGTTCTGTATGTGTTTATTGAACCCTTTATGCCAAGGCTATTGCATTATGAGCAAAAAGGGGCTGTTGGTTGTTTGGCTTGCTTTGACAAACAGTTATTATTTATTTTGTTGATCAGTGCCCAAACATATATCTCCGATTTCTGCATTTGGATGTACAACAAAGAGATCGAAGGCAAAAGGAAACCACACATAAGTGTTTCATCATGGATTCATTATATGCTTGGAAAGAGCCACGGTCAGGCAGTGTGCCACATGCAAGTCAGAGCAAGTCATGGTGCGGTTGATCATTCCTTTCCCTTTTCCCAGAAAAAACTAGTTGACTTCTATTTTGGAGTCATTCATGTTTCCCTATTTTTTATTTACCTTTCTCTTTGAAAACAGCTCAGCACTCTGGATGAATTCATAAATGGCGTCGTGCAGATTTAAAATGTTGTTTTTGAAAACATATTTTGATTTATGCTACTGTTCTTAAAATCCACATTAGGGAGATGGGTATGGTTAGCTTAAATAAGATTAAGAAGGGGAGCTGATAGCCATGTGTCCCTTATATAAAATGGCAAAGTCAGGGTTTCCTTTGGGGATTGATTGTGAAAAAAGATGTATTTTCTAGTCATGGATGGCTGAATCCGTGGATACTGAAACTGTGGATATAGAGGGACAAATCAGACATAGACTTAAATAACTTAAAGCAGCATTTCTCAACCTGGGGGTCGGGTCCCCTGGGGGAGGTCGCGAGGGTGTCAGAGGGGTCACCAAATACCATCAGAAAACACAGTATTTTCTGTTGGTCATGGGGGTTCTGTGTGGAAAAATTGGCCCAATTCTATTGTTAGTGGGGTTCAGAATGCTGTTTGATTCCAGGTGAACAATAAATCCCAGCAACTGCAACTCCCAAATGTCAAGGTATATTTTCCCCAAACTCCACCAGTGTTCACATTTGTGTATATTGAGTATTCATGCCAAGTTTGGTCAAGATCCATCATTGTTTGAGTCCACAGTGCTGTCTGGATGCAAGTGAACTACAACTCCAAAACTCAAGACCACTGCCCATCAGTGGGAGTTCTGTGTGCCAAGTTTGGTTCAGTTCAGTCGTTGAAGTTCAGGATGCTCTTTGATTGTAGCTTAACTATAAATCCCAACAACTACAACTCCCAAATAACAAAATCAAATACCACCACCACCACCCAACCCCACCACTATTCAAATTTGGGCATATCGAGTATTTGTGCCAAATTTGGTCCAGTTAATGAAAATACATCCTGCATATCAGATATTTACATTACAATTCATAACAGTAGCAAAATTACAGTTATAAAGTAGCAACAAAAATACTTTTATGGTTGGGGGCCATCACAACATGAGGAACTGTATTAAGGGGTCACGGCATTAGGAAGTCTGAGAACCACTGACTTAAACTATGTAATTTATTTTTTAAACAATTTCACTTAATTTCATTTTGGTATGTGATGTATCCCACAAGCAGTTTTTGGAAATAAATTTGGGGCCTGGAAGATGCCACTTAGTGCTACATAATATGCAGTTCATCAGTATTTTATGGAAGTTTTATATTAGTGCCAAAATCCCGTAGGGAATGGGAACTTGGCAAGGAACCGCTGAGAAGGATATTGTTATTGCTTCCCTTCCTGCAGGTGGTTGTCCCAGACGATATCAAAGTCAACTTTCTTGTTTTGGTGTAAACAAAAAGTTACAAAAGTATGGCAGCCCAAAAGGTATCATGGTAAAGCAGAAACTAGTTTTATGGAGATCCAAAACCAATTTTCTTGTTTGTGCAACAGATATGTCTACAGGTCTGTTTCGTGTGAGGTATGTGTTCAAGCTTAGAAAACCTGCGATAAAGGACCACAACTCTCAAGCCGGTAGTCTTGCCCAGCAAGGCTACTTGCTCATACTGGATTCTGGTAATTGTAAACTAAGAAAATGAGTTGTGAGTTTAACTTTTATATATATACTAGTTGTCCCCTGCCACGCGTTGCTGTGGCCCAGTCTAGTGATCTGGAAAATAAAGTGTCGGTTTCTAATATATGTAACTTCATTATGCTTGTAGGTATTTCTTGTTGTTTCTTTGTTAGTGTTGAGGTAAAGATTGTCTGGTTTGCATACTCTGGAACATGTAACATATAATTGTCCTTCTTTAGGGGTCCCTTTCAATTCTATGATACTATGTCTGTGTGTGTGTGTGTGTGTGTGTGAATCATATCTATCTATATCAGTGGCTGGATAGCTCTTCATCAGGAGGGCTTTGATTATGTTTTTTTGCCCTGGTGAAGGGAGTTGGATTGGATGGCCTTAAGTATTTTCTCTTGGTCATGGGGATTCTTTGTGGGAAGTTTGGCCCAGATCTGTCATTGGTGGGGTTCAGAATGCTCTTTGATTGTAGGTGAACTATAAATCCCAGCAACTACAACTCCCAAATGACAAAATCAAAATTTCAAAATCAAAATGTCAAGATATCTTTTCCCCCAAACTCCATCTGTGTTCATATTTGGGCATATGGAGTATTTGTGCCAATCCATCATTGTTTGAGTCCAAAGTGCTCTCTGGATGTAGGTGAACTACAATTCCCAAACTCAAGGTCAATGCCCACCAAACCCTTCTAGTGTTTTCTATTAGACATGGGAGTCCTGTTGCCAAGTTTGGTTCAGTTCCATCGTTGGTGGAGTTGAAAATGCTCTTTGATTGTAGGTGAACTATAAATCCCAGCAACTACAACTCCCAAATGAAAAAATCAAAACTTTTTGAGTGAAGGACATACATTGGGTTGTTAGGTGTATGCTGTCCAAATTTGGTGCCAATTCGTCCAGTGGTTTTTGAGTTCTGTTAATCCCACAAACAAACATTACATTCTTATGTATGTATGTATGTATATGCATATGTATATGTATATGTATATAAAAGAAAGTATTGAAATCATGTGTTCAATAAAACTCAGTCAAGTCTGTCCTCTTTTGGGGGGTTGCTTTATCTGCCTTTAAACTCTGATTGGCAAATGTGTTTCATGTATTCCTGTATTTCATCCATGCTTTGCAAAGGAGCTGACATTCCTACTTGCGACAAGGTGAGTACTTCAATGAAAAAGCCCTGCGGTGTTTCAGTATTAAGCAATACTGGTTTGAACTACATTTTGGAGGCCATTAAACAAGTGCTTGCATCAAAAGAACATGATGAAACCTGTTTGGGGATGCGTGCAGTTTCATTTCTGAAACCGCAGCTGTTCTGTTTACAATGTTCTCCACAACTTCCTTTTTGAAAATCAAAAAGCTGCTGAAAAATGCACTAGAGTTGCATTTTGCAGCAACACTTTAGTGTCAGTGCCCCCATTTCAACTGTAATTCCCGTTTTCCAACTGCAAATGAAGATTGTGGTTTAACATTGCTTTTCCAGATTGAAACTAACATTCCTATATACGTGACAACTGTTGTGAAATGTATGACAACATTGTCATGTGAAAAACTCTTTTTTTAAAAAAAAAAACATGGTTTCTGTTAATGATGAATTAGGGTGCATCTACACTGCAGAATTACTACTTTGATTGCCATAGCTCAATGCTGTGAAGGCATGGGAGCTGCAGTTTCACATGGTTTTTGGCCTTCTCTGTCAAAGAGTGCTGGTGCCTCATCAAACTGCACATACCAGGATTCCAAAGCATTGAGCCATGGCAGTTAAAGTCATGTCAAACTGCATTGTTTCCACAGTATAGATCAGGCATGGAAAAACTTTGGCCCTCCAGGTGTTTTGGACTTCAACTTCCATAATCTCTAACAGGCTACCAACTATTAGGAATTGTGGGAGTTGAAGTCCAAAACACCTGGAGGGCCCAAGTTGGCTCTTACCGGGTGCAGATGTACTCTTCATTTGCATACCTCTGTTAACAAAACCTCTGGCAAAGAAGCCCCTTTTTACAAAGTGTTTTTAAGTCCTTGGGCTCCACTTTTCTCCTTGTCGTCTTGTCTAGCTGGAAGCTTTCTAGCAGCATTTGGCACTGGGAGAACAGTAAAAGAAGACTGGCTGAAGGAATGAAGACCTTTTGTGTCTACAGTGCATGAGTTGTGGAAAATAGATTTGCTCTAGCCAATTCTACTCTTGTGCATGCTTACCTAAAACACTCAAAATAAACATAGGCTGCCTCCAGAATCCCTTGCTGTGCATGAAGGACTGGCAAAGTAGAGAGAAAAGGAGAAAGCAGATAGGTTTCCATATCCGAATTGGGATTCAAATGATCAAACCACTCCACCACACTGACTCTTTGCAAATGGAAGTTGAAGACCCAACTTTTTGAATACTCTGGATTTGCATGTTTTGCATCAGTGGTTCCCAACCTGTGGTCTGTGGACCACCAGTAGTCTGTAAGAACGAAAATATGGTCAGTGGTCTCACCATTTCTATATGATTGCTTCGAAACCATACAACAACATGAGCAACTGGTCTTGCGAAATCCTCTTATAGTGCCAAGGCAACAGGGATGTTGGGAGGGAAGAGGTTGACTGTCCATGAAAGATTGCTACTACCACATCTGCTCTAGATTATCAAATTTGGTTTCTGTGGGTGAGCAGATGGCGATTACTGGAAGGCATATGTTCTGTATCAGAAACTAGAGCTGATGTGGGTCTATCCAATGCAATTTTCTGAATCAGCACCCCAAATAACCAAACTGAATCAAAAGTTGTCCAAAACAGATTTGTAAACCTTTTGGTAGTAATGTTGGAGAGTGGTCCCTGGTCAAAAAAAAAAAAAAAAAAAAGGTTGGGAACCACTGTTTTACATAAACCACAAAATTGGGCTATAAGAACTCACAAGTCCTTGCTGTGTGTTTGTCAAGTAGCACGAGGAAATATGGTTGTTGAATGAAAATAAATGCCTCCACCTTCATTACTTGGGTTTGGATGGGAATATTTTAATAAATCAAACACAGAAATAATCCTTATAATGTGCTCTTTAACTACCACTATTCACTTTTCCACATAATCACAGACAATTGGATACATTTCTTCCAGCAATGAAGAAGTTTTCTGAAGCCGTCATGGAAGACGTCTGTGCGCTTTCATGTTAGGCATCAGCATTCTGGGTACCCATCATGAACAGATCTTCCAACAACCAAGCAAAAAAATAATGTGACACACACATTCTTGTGAAATGCCGATTATGCTTGAAATTTCTCTCTGAGTGATACGACAATCATCCTGTCAACGATCAGTCTGTCAACCTTTTGCTTGTGGTTGCTATCACAAGACGTCCAACTCTTTGTTTATCACGCAAATCAGATGTTCCCACCTCAACAGCTTTAAACTTACTCGCCCAACGGTGCACAGTACTCACATCAACACAATCACCATGAACAGCTTGCATTCTCTGATTAATCTTCTTTGGGGTGACACCTTCTGCTGTCAAGAATTCAATGACTGCATGTTGCTTAAGTCACGTTAATCAACCATCTGTGCAGGGTTCCATACTTTACACTTTAACAACACAACCGTTCAATGCTAAGGCTTCCCGTCAAAATGGAACTGTAGAGGAGAGTCTACAGAACAAGCCAGTACCTGCTGCATACCAGTACTGCCATCTGTTGAGGAGTTATGAAGGTGGAGGCATTACTTTTCATTCAACCCTCGTAATTGTGCTGGAGCACATCTCCCTTAATCTGCTAGTTTTCTGCTTGCATACTTTTTCTCTAAGCCTCTTTTTGATATCAGGGCATGCTTTTCATTTAAATAATGAGGCTGTCTTCATCAATAAATCTGCATTTAATATGTTTGTAACCCCACCTCATGCTTTCTTTTTCTCCTTGGTACAAATTTGACAGGGGCCAAAAAGGATGGGGAGGACTATGAGACAAAGTTTGGCTTGCCAAGGATGAAAGAGAGAATGGAATGTGGCTTCACAAGTTCTAGCTGACACCTTGCTTTTTTCTCATCTTTGAAACTGATAATGTTAAGTGCAGGGTTTTTTTTCCCCTCATCTTAAATTATAATCAGCAGTTTTATATGTGCATATCAGAGGGAGTAGGCACATGTCCGATCACAAGTTGGGGAGACATTTGTGCATTTTAATGTGAAACTGCCTGGTTCAGACTTTCTGGAACAGAGCATGAAGTGAAACACACACGTTTGCAGTTTTCTGAAGTTTCAAGGGTGGCTTATTGGTATTAAAGGAATCAAATGAATACATTAGTGAAACATAACATGCAGCTCTTCATTATATTTAGGAGATTTTCATACAGAAATATATGAGATAAAATGTCATATCATAGGAGAAAGGTATGTAAACCCCTGAAATCCTGTCAAGAGTTTTAGAAGTTCAGAAACTGGAACCACAGGAACAGATTTTAGGTTGAAAAATGTGAAACTGGAACTAAAATATTTATCCATGGTTTCTGAGGCCTCAAGTGCAAAGCATATTCTTTCTTGAGTTATGCTAGGCATTCCAATAATGTATTGTCGAGGGCTTTCATGGCCGGGATCACTGGGTTGTTGTAGGTTTTTCCGGGCTATATGGCCATGTTCTGGAGGCAATTTTTCTCCTGACGTTTCGCCTGCATCTATGGCAAGCATCCTCAGAGGTAGTGAGGTCTGTTGGAACTTCCAACAGACCTCACTACCTCGGAGGATGCTTGCCATAGATGCAGGCGAAACGTCAGGAGAAAAATTGCCTCCAGAACATGGCCATATAGCCCGGAAAAACCTACAACAACACATTCCAATAATATTTACCATTACCTCATGGTGCAATCTAGTCCAATTTCCTGCCAAGAAGCAGGAAAATCGCATTCAAAGCACCCCTGACAGATGGCCATCCACCCTCTGTTTAAAAGCCTCCAAAGAAGGAGCCTCCACCACACTTTGGAGCAGAGAGTTCCACTGCTAAACAGCTCTCACAGGATGTTCTTCCTCATGTTAAGGTGGAATTTCCTTTCCTGTAGTTTGAAGCCATCCTTCTGCATCCTAGTCTCCGGGGCAGCAGAAAACAAACTTTGTTAGGTTAGGACACAGAATCCCCACAAAAGTCTTTGCAAATAAAAAAACATAATATTTTTAACCTGAGAGAGTATCTCTCTAAGACTTCCAGTGTGACTTTGAGAACAAGTCCTATGAGGAGAGGCTTAAAGATCTGGGCACATTTAGCCTGAAGAAGAGAAGGCTGAGAGGAGACATGGGCTTAACCTGACAGAAGTTGCAGGCTGACAATGTCTGGCAAGATAATTGTTTTCTACACATCGTCTTATCGTTACGGTTCTATAAGGCAGATCGGTATTAGCATCTCCATATAACTTGCCTATTCTTTAAGGTAATCTGGAGATATCTCTGCTTTGGGGAGATAGTAGCTCAATTTTGGAACTTTCTTGGTAATGGTGCCCTAGTTCCAAGTCTCTACATTTGGCATGTATTTTCTGATTTTTTTTAAGAAGCAGCACATTTGATATAGAATCATAGAGTTGGAAGAGACCTTGTGGGTCATCCAATCCAACCCCCTCCCAAGAAGCAAGAAAATTGCATTCAAAGCACCCCCCAACAGATGGCCATCCACCATCTGTTTAAAAGCCTCCAAAGAAGGAGCCTCCACCACACTTCGGGGCAGAGAGTTCCACTGCTGAACAGCTCTCACTTAGGAAATTCTTCTTGATTTTTAGGTGGCATCTTCTTTCTTATAGTTTGAAGCCATTGTTCTGCATCTTAGTTTCCAGGGCAGCAGAAAACAAGCTTGCCCCCTCCTCCCTATGACTTCCCCTCACATATTTATACATGGCCATCATGTTTCCTCTCATATATTCCTCTCTGCTCACAGATACATATATTCCTGTATAACCCTGTTCAAGTGTTTTCTGCTTTATATAAGTTTTGTTGCAAGACAAGGGATATATAACTCCTTTGAATTCTCATACTTAATTAACTTATATTGTTATTTTTCTGAAATATCTGTGTTGTGCAATTCTTTTTCCTATGTGCTACAGAGTAATCTGACCTTTGTTGTGTAACGTTGACAGGTCCTTCAATTTCAACAAGCAATGCTACTTTCAAGCCCACTCCACCAGCAGCGGACACCACAGGTGCCCCTTCTGTGATTTCTAATTCCACAGCCAAACCCACAACTGTTGCCAAGACCACTGCAACCTCCAAACCCACATCTCCTTCCAAAGATGTCTCTACTGAAGCTGTAAAACCCACACCAGCGAAGCCTAATGTGACCATCACAACTCCGAAGCCAGTATTGCCTTCTGTAACTGTGATAGGTATGTGCTGATCTTTCCCTTCCTATTGAGTTCAAAAGTGTTTTATGTGTTGTTATTTGAATGACATTTGCTTTGTGCCAATCTGTTTGGAAGTTCAGTTTGATGCTGTTTAGGGGTTGTTTGTTTTAAACAGTAGGGGGGAAAATCCCTCAAAATTAAAACACATTTTAATTTTGCATTTCCCTGATCCAATATGCTTGGAACCAGGACTGTTTGAGATTTCAATGTTTGAAATACATGTATTTGCATATCTTGGAGGTGAGCCATGATGCATTTACACCTTATATACAGCACTGAAGATAATTTTATACAATATTTTGAATAATTTTGTATATGAAACAAAATATATGTACATCAAACCATCAGAAAGCAAAGGTGTTACTGGCTGAGAGAGTGTGACTGACCTAAGGTCACCCCGTGGGTTTTGTATGGCTAAATGGAGATTAGAAGCCTGGTCTCCCAGTTTCCTAGTCCAACACTCCAATCATACTCCATGCTGGTTCTTATGCATTAGCTGCATATGGGCAGAAATCCTGTTGCTCAGTTCCAATTAGAGCAGTGATTTTCAACCTATGAGTCGCCAGGTGTTTTGGTCTACAAGTCCCAGAAATCCCAGCCAGTTTACTAGCTGTTAGGACTTCTGGGAGTTGAAGGCCAAAACATCTGGGGACCCACAGGTTGAGAACCACTGAACTAGAAGCTTTAAATCAATCAAATTTACCAAGGTTGACTCACCATTCAGTGGATCTTCTTTAGATAGTATTGACCACCTACACAGTTGCACCTTCTTGAATTGTGTGTAGCTGTTTAGCTGTACCACTTGGTTCAATGGGAATGGAGAAATAACCCATGTATATTCCAAAGTATAGAATGCAGCAAGAAAAAGAAGGACAGTTGATTGCACAATGTCAGTATGCAACAGATGGTATGTTGCAACCACTAAGTAACTATATGGGTGTAGGTTTACACTTCACATTCATTTTTGAGTTGGTGTCTTAACATGTGCACAGGAAGAGACTTAATAGAAAACTGCATTGTTATTTCAAAGGCACTATAAAAACAAAATTGTGAATAAAGAAAACACACAAACTATTCATTGTGGTCAAGAGCCAAGTATCCCAACACTTGCTCAAGGGTTATAGAGACCAACGTAAATAAAGGTTTCACCAGCCTCCAACTTAAGAGGGTTGATGCTGTTTCTTTGAAAAGAAGCAACTAGTAGATCCCCACTAACATATATAAAGAAGATGGGAATTACCTCCTAATAGCCACCTAAGATGTACTGGAACTTACCTGCCCTATAAAGCATTGGTTCTCAACCTGATGGTTTTGGCCTTCAACTCCCAGAAATCCTAACAGCTGGTAAATTGGCTGGGATTTCTGGGAGTTGTAGGCCAGAAATATCTGGGGACTCCAGGTTGATAACCACTGCCATAGAGAGAGAGAAATCAGATTTTGGAAGATACTTTTACAACTGATTGAACTCCCAAATCAAAGTATAGTAAGGTAAGAATGTCCCCAAAACAGTCTGAGCTACTACAAAGTTAAAAGGAGGTTAATGAGATCCCTTTTAAAAAAAATAATAGTCTGAACTGAACTGAGTAGGTTTTTTTCTGCAAGTTCTATCAAGCATGATACAGGGTTTTTGTTGAAGGGAATTAAATGGGCTGAGTTCGTTGAATGTGCTGGAAGATATACACTGCAGCAGAAATGTATTGATGCTTGTATGTTTGTGTGTCTTTTTTTAGTAACTCCAAAAGCTGCTGCCGCTCAAGCATCGCAATCAGGTTTCAGTGCCGCCAGCTTTATAGGAGGCATTCTGCTGACATTAGGACTTCTGGCGATTGGCTACGTTGGATGCAAAACCTACCATTCCAAAAGGGGTGTTCAGTATCGGACCATGTAAGTTGGTGTGGGAGGTTCTTTGTTGACAGATACCGTAAGCACAAAGATGATACACCATCATCTTTATCATCATCACCACCGCTCCCACTAAATGCACGTCTCCACCACCTGAGCTAGATTGAGCAATGATTGACAAGCTAGAATGTGTCTAGAAAAGGGTGACCAAAATAGTCAAAGGTCTAGAAGCCAATTCTTATAAGGAGCAGCTTCAAGATATGGGTATGTTTTAACTTGGAGAAGAGAAGGCTGAGAGGGGACATGTTAGCCATGTTTAACTACTGTATTTGAAAGGATGTCATATTGAGGAAGGGGGGCATGCTTGTTTTCTGATGCTCTGGAGTATTGGGCATGGAACAACGGATTCACATTGCAGAAAAGAGTTTATGAAGAGCTTCCTTATGGTAAGAGCTGTTCAGCAGTGAAATATGCTGCCTTGAAGTATGTTGGAGGCTCCTTCTG
Organism: Anolis sagrei; assembly: GCF_037176765.1. Lineage (NCBI taxonomy): Eukaryota > Metazoa > Chordata > Lepidosauria > Squamata > Anolidae > Anolis > Anolis sagrei. The sequence goes on along the minus strand of NC_090023.1, from coordinate 23,221,146 downwards.
TGGAGATTTTTAAACAGGGGCTTAGTGGTCATCTGTTGGGAGTGCTTTGATTATGTGTTGGTTATGTGCATAGCAGGGGATGGCTTCCACTCCATGATTCCATGATTCTATGACCTCACTTGCTAGAAAGCTTTCTCCTATGTTCCTATCTTCTGTGATCCCCTGAGGCAGGCTGTTTTTCTGTTTTCACCAGAAAACAAAACTCAGCAAAAAAAGCTCCTGTTTTGTAGTCTCAGGGGAGCGTGCTTGCTCCATCCATGTTTAATATTTACACAAATGAACAGCCACTGCCATCAACGCCCAAGCAGGGAGCTTTAAAATGGTTAAACAGAACCTCTCTGAAGCTTTAGGTTCTCTTACTGCCTATTGCAGGGAAAACTAGTTGATTCCTAATCCATTTAAATGCAGCCATGTGATTTTCACCTTAAGAAAAGCCAAGCATCTCAAACTGAGGATTACCTAGGAAGATTCCCACTGGAGCATTGCTGAAGACCAAAATACCTGGGAGTTACTCTGGACCTTGCTTTGACTTATAAGAAGCACTGCTTGAATATCAAGCAAAAAGTGGGTGCTAAAAGTAATATCATACGAAAGCTGACTGGCACAATCTGGGGATCACAACCAGATACAGTGAAGACACCTGCCTTTGCACTTCGTTACTCTGCTGCTGTATACGCATGCCCTGTGTGGAAAACATCTCACCTTGTTAAAACCATGGATGTAGCTCTTAATGACACATGCCACATTATCACAGGATGTCTACACACCACACCAATATCCTGTTTAGCCAGTATTGCACTACCTGACATCCACCGGGAAGTAGCAGCCAATAATGAAAGGACCAGGACAGTGACATCTCTGTCCCAGCCCCTATTCAGATACAAGCCAGCACTCCAGTGCTTTAAATCAAGAAATAGTTTTCTAAGATTTACAGAGATATTCACAGGAACACCTCAGCAAGCAAGAGTCCAAAAGTGGTAGGCTAAAACTTCAATCGATGGCTGATACCAAATGAGAAACTCCCCACTGGGCACACAGAGGACTGGGCAACTTGGAAGGTGCTGTAGAGACTGCGCTCTGGCACCACGAGATGCAGAGACAACCTTAAGAAATGGGGCTACAAAGTGGAGTCCACGACATGGGAGTGTGTGGAGAAGAGCAAACCACAGACGTCGTCTTACAATGCAGTCTGAGTATAAGGCCAAGTTTTTAATTTGATTTGTGTTTTTTAAATACAGTATAACTGTACCCTCAATTCACTTCTGACATGATAAATAAGTAAAATAAATCTTCTGTGATTCTAGCAGACTCCAAAAGCACCATGTGTACCCTACCAATGATATGCAAATATCCTTTTGTTACATTTGTACAATAATCATCATCATCAACATCATCTTTATTTATACTCCACCACCATCTCCCCGTTGGGGATTCGGGCCCAAGCCCAAACAACAAATTGTTGTTGTTCATTCGTTCAGTTGTCTCCGACTCTTTGTGACCTCATGGACCAGCCCACGCCAGAGCTCCCTGTTGGCCGTCACCACCCCCAGCTCCTTCAAGGTCAGTCCAGTCACTTCAAGGATGCCATCCATCCATCTTGCCCAAATTACAACAAATTGCAACAAATTACAACAGAGTAAAACCGAAAACACAAACTGCTGATGGGCATACAAACTTACACAGTGCTACAAGCGGCAGAGGCTGTAGTAGAAGTTAAGTCTTATCTCTAAAACTGGAGCAACAAATGTTCTCTTTTACTCATCTCCTCGAGAGTCTTTGTAACAGGAAAGCATACGAACATGGTCTACATGTCCTTCCTTGCCTTCCTTCTAACTGTGATTTTTTTGTGGTGATGGGTCTTCCTGTTATATCAAGTGTAGCACTCCCTTGTAGTAGTGGGGAAGTTGCACTAACTTTGTAATAGTTTCTAACAATGAGAGCTTTTCTCTTGATCTGAGATGACTTCCTTTGATTTAGTCAACCTCAGTAAAGTGTAGATCCTCTGCAACATCCCGTCTTTTGAACTATTTTAGCTATTTGCTAGACTTGTACCTTTTCTCTTTGCAAATCAGCAGCAAGTTTCCGTACCCCCTGCTACTTTTGACAAAACACACATCTTACAATTATGCACGTAGTCTGATCCCAAATGGGAATAGTATTTCCCCTTTTCAGTTTTCATTCTGAAAGCTCTTTAATCTTGGTGGAATAGTTCATTTTGTGTTCATTTATATTGTTTTTTGTTTTATTTAAAATACCTGTAATAAAAGAGGAGGAAGTGGCTTGTAGTAAATACCACTGGCATTTCCATTCTATACAATGAAGTTCAGATCCTGTTTTATCTTTTTGTTTTTGCAGTTGTTGATTCCCATATGGCCATAGGCTCCAATTTCTGCAAGGAATGTTAGGCCACCTGCAGGATTTATTCTCAGGGTCCATCTGCTCCTGACTGTCTTGCTTTGCTGTTGATGCTCTCAAGTTGAACTCTGTGCAGAACTTGGAGAATTACCTTTTGGACTACACTTCTCATAACCATTCAGCAGGTTCTTGAGATAAATACCTGACGTTGCGTTCCTTGTCTTGTCTAGACAGCTGTCTCATCTCCTACTTCCTCCTTAACAACAGCTCTTTAGTCTTCCCATTGTTTCTATTCTCTCATGTCCTTGCAACATATCTGTTAGGATGAATGCATAGAGGCAATACCTCTATGCATTCATCATGGAGGTATTGATGATGAAATCACTAGCCAAATTGTGTGTCCTGTAGGACACCTTTTACTTTGTCTCCTTTCAACAGTTTTGCATCCTATAGTACCTATATACTTTTCTATCTCAGGATGCATCTAGGTTAATGTAAAGGAAAAGATTTTCCCCTGACATTAAGTCCAGTTGTGTCTGACTCTGGGGTTGGTGCTCATCTCCATTTCTAAGCCGAAGAGCCGGCATTGTCCATAGACATCTTCTAGGTCATGTGACTGGCATGACTGCATAGCATGCCGTTACCTACCCACTGGAGTGGTACCTATTGATTTACTCACATTTGCATATTTTCAAACCGCTAGTTTGGCAGAAGCTGGGCCTAACAGCGGAAGCTCACGCCGGTTCCCGGATTCAAACCTGCAACCTTTCAATCGGCAAGTTCAGCAGCTCAGCGGTTTAACCCACTGCGCTACCAGGGGCTCCTAGGATGCATCTACACTTTAGAAATAATGCAGTTTGACAACACTTTAACTGCCATGGCTCAGTTCTATGGAACACTGAGATTTGTACTTTGGTGAAGCACCAGGACTCTTTGGCAGTGAAGGCTAAAGACCTTGTAAAACTGCAACTCCCAGGATTCCATAGCATTGAGTCATGGCAGTTAATGTGTCAACCTGGATTAATTCTGCCCATCACCACATTGAGTCTCCCTATGGGGAGAAAAAGTGAGCTATAAATAAATATTATCATCATCTTCCTTGCAATCTGCTCAGTCTGTAGAGCTGTTCATTAATTGGTTAGTATAGCCTCAACAGCCCAATCTCTGCATATTATCCTCAAATAAATAGGATCAGATAGGACTTAGGAAATAAAAAGGAAAGACCATGTGGGGAGTGGAACAGCTGAAATCTTAAATATAGTAGTTTTTAGTAGATGCATCTTTGAGCTTTCAATTGTCGTCAAATCCCCTCACTCCCTTTCACTAAATAAGGAATGTATGTCTTCAACATTGTCCATATTCCTCTTCTGCAGAATCATTTCCTGGAGCCAATGCAAATTTCCAATATTTTCCATTATTGTTTTTTTTTTTACTCCCCTGCTTCATCACAGTCACAATCTTCAGTTATCCTGACCTTGGAGTAGATTCATCACTCTTATCCTTCTAATCGCCCTGTGTAGTAGACAAATCTGAGAAATAGCGAAAGGCCGAAGACAAACTTTGTGTCTGAATGAGGATTTGTATTTCGAGTACTTTGGATCACATTACAAACCCAGTAGCAAACTGTAAGTGGTGAAGCTAACATGTGCACCATAACTCCAGAGTTGTTAGGGATCCAACAATGGGCCACCTCCTCAATTTTTGACTTAATATTCCCATAATCCCACATTTGCTGAGATTGATATAGGTAGTAGTCCAAAAAAGACCTAGAAGACTAGTTATCAATTGTAATCTCAGTTATAGGTCTTTGCCAGAACAGATTAAAGTCCAAGGAGGCTACGTAATAATTAATTTCAACCTTTGTTATTGTCAGAAATATTAACAATTAATTAGGTATTTTTAATTACAGAAATGTGAGTCAAGCACTGAAAGAGTTAAATCTATGCAATGGTTTAGCAAAGCTGCGGTTCAATATAAGCAGGTGTGCCTGTTGCTTAGTAATTCCTCAGTCTATAGAGAAGCCTCTCACAAAGATGGTGAAACATCAAAACATCAGGGTGTTCCCTGGGCAATGTCCTTGCAGATGGCCAATTCTCACACACCAGAAGGAACTTGTAGTTTTTCAAGTCACTTCTGCCATGAAAAAAAGAAGTCTGAGAGACCTCTCTGTGTGAGAGAAACTTCTCTGTGTGAGAGATCGTCTCAGTGGGTGAATAGACCTCATTGATAGTAGGCCTGAGTGTGAGGTAAGCCTCATTATGAGAAGGCCTCACGTGTGAAGCTCCATTGTCAAGGTTGAACTTTATTTGTGTTATGGAAAAATTGTTTTTGTAACCATATTATTTCCCTACTATGGAAGAGATAACATTGGTCAGTGTGTTTTTGTTCTTTTTAGCACTTTGGGCTATTGGTGCTGGGTCATGTTTTTATGTTACTCTGCTGTGCATTTATAAGGAGGGTCTTTTGTTAATAAACCCACTTGCCCAATTGTTATTACTGAAGATTCAGGCGCTACTTACCATCTATATAAGTAAAAATGTAATGTTTGTTTGTGGCATAAACATAACTCAAAAACCACTGGACGAATTGACACCAAATTTGGACACAATACACCTATCAGGCCAACGAGTGACCATCACTCATAAAAACACTGAAAAACACAGCAGAAGAGATTTTAAAAGGCAAAAAACAAAAATTACATTACAATGCATGCATAAAACCATATATATATATCTACACACACATACATGCAAGCACACATATACACAAATATATACACACACGTATACACAGACTGGGCCACAGCAACGCGTGGCAGGGGACGGCTAGTATACTAATATATTGTCTTTTCTTTTTGCAGTGATGAACATGATGCCATCATTTAAAGTCAGTTCTCAAAAGAAACAAAAGGTGAAACTCCCCCATACAAGCATCCCGCAAAATAGGCCTTAATGTAAAAAATTGATGACAATTTACTACAGTGTCTAATTCGTTTCTTGATGTCCACCTCCCAGCAAGACTGTGAGTATCACCATCGGGATACTTCAGAGTGTTTCAGATGAAGAGCTCGAAAGAGACTACACAACTGTTGCCTTTTTCAATGACCACTTTTGCAAATGTTTTTAATGGGAAGAACTTAGTTAAACATTGCCGCTACTTCACTGTTACGCACAGAAGATTCGAGACATCACTTCCACGATAAAACACGCCTTGTAATATCAGTGCTGTGGCAACACACTCACCCTCTGCCTCACTGTACATTGCGTGGTCTTTCTTTGTAGAAGAATTGAACCAAACCATACTGAACAAAATAACAGTTTCCTTTCCAAGATGGATCCAAAAGCAACATCCTCTGATTGTTTGTCTTAGTTTTGTGGATTGAGGGGAAATATTTTTTGTTAATAATCTGGGGAATGTCAAACATTGTGTGTGTCTTCTTGAATGTTTTAGAAAAATATTTGTCTGCTTTCCAATGCCAAGAAATAGATGCAAGGAATGGGGTGTGTGTGCTGTTACACTGAGGGTTGCTTCGGTTGAGGGAATAATTATCTTTGTGTTGCTTTTGAAAAGTCGTTTTGGTGAAGTGCCTGCTGAAATTTGGGACATGAATAACTTTGTTTTTGTTCCACATCTTCTAGACTTACACAAAGTTGTTATGTATTAAGAATTATTTGACGGGAATAATTATCTTTGTGTCTTTTTGAAAAGTCATTTTTGTGAAGTGCCTGCTGAAATTTGGGACATGAATAACGTTGTTCTTGTCCCACATCTAGACTTACACAAAGTTGTTATGTATTAAGTTAAGAGTTAACACTGTCTTGGAAAAGTTGCGCTTCCAGCTTCACGGCACATAAAAAGAGTCATTCAACTGGTTCTCTGTGTGGTAAAATGTATTCAGCTGTATTCACTGTAACAGAAAGGCAGCACAAATAGTGCTGAACCAGACAATTCTATTATTCTTCTGCTACCTATATTCATAAAAAACATGCAGTAGTTACATCATAGGTATCCATTTCAGTACCTATGAAGCATAACAATCAATTCAGGAGAAAGACATGTATTGGTTTCCACTGAGATGTATTTAAACTTGAATATATACTCAGACTGGGAATACATGATAGTTTTGAAAAACAGTGCTTTTCATGTTGTAGAAGGTAACTTCCTTCACTTCTTTTTAATGTTTATCATTGACCAAAAGGATTTAAAGATGTTGGGGTGGGGGGTGAAATTCTCAAAGGATTGTGGTTGGGAGCAACTATGGGAGTTCTGCTACCTTCTTCCCAAAGTTCTGGTTTGAATACCTATATAGTTCTCCCTCTACATTTGAAGTTTTGACTCTTGCAGATTTGATTATTCATGGATTTAGTTTTAAAATGATTTAGGATATGTAAATTCTAATCGTCAATTATGTTCAGCTTCCTCCAGTCATTGCTTGAGGACCTCGTGATTTTAAGAGAGAATATCTCTCTTGGAATATCTAGGTCCTCCGGTGCAATTCTGGGGCAAACTTCCAGTGAAAGTTGATCATAGAGTCATGGTAGAAGATAATAAATAATAACAATAATGATGATGATGATAATAAAACTATTTCTAGACCGCCCTCTCTCCCCGAAGGGATTCAGGGCAGTTTACATACACAAAAAAGGCAAGCATTCAATGCCTCAAGTGAGTATCAGTGTATCAAAATAATACACAGTAGAGCAACTGTAATAACAGTGAGCTTATGATGAAGATTTAAGCATTGTGATGAAAAATAAAACAAAACAATCTAATAAGACATAGTTAACTGAAACATAAGTAACTGTTACAACAAACACCCTAAAAGTAATTTAAAATACAGTTACATTCAAAATTGTTGCCGCTAGTGTTCATTAGAACATGGCAGCCATATAGTACAAGTGGAACTGGCTAGCATTCCAAGTAGTTAAAGTGTCTCAGTCCTCCTCCTCTCCATATGCTAAAGTACATAGATGTGTTTTTAGAAGTTTCTTAAAGGAGAAGGATGGGGATCATTTATACTTCCTCCCTAGAGAGGGAGTTCCAGAGACAGGGAGCGATCACGGAGAAGGCCCCCCTCTCTCGTTCCCACCAAACAGGCTTGTGACGGGGGTGGGACTGAGAGGAGGGCCTCCTCCGTTGACCGCAGTGCATGGGATGGAATGTATAGAGAGATGCAATTAGACAAATAGCCTGGATCTAAAACTTCCTAAAGAAAATAATTATCTCTTTCTTCGCAAAATACCTTCAACTCTGAAAAGCACTCTCGTCCATCTCCAGCCTTATTTTGCTTTAGCTATGAAGTTTTCTGCACTGTTCACTAGTAGAGGAAATCTTCCTGTACTTCATTGATGCCTTTCATTTTGGAAAGTGGTCTTGAAGGGAAAAGTCTCCTTCAAATACTATTGCTTGCTTTCTTGTCTTTGAGGTTACCTCCCAAGTCTTTTTAACATAATTACAAGATTTCCTTTTCACACCCCCAAAAAAGCGTGCAAATGTGTCCCGCTCCCCCCCCCCTTTCCGTTTAACTTGATGGGATTTTATCGGTTGCAGGGGGAACCATCCATAAAGTTGTTTTGGAATTTTCCAGGGTCAACCTGCCTTTTTAATTAGTAGTTACTTCCAACAGAATAAATCTTTAACTTTCATAATTGTGTTTTGTTTGGCATTATGTGGCAACAACTTGGGAGATTGCCTTGGGGTGCCACTTCAGTGTTAAAGATGGAGTTGCAAGGGACAAGCTGATAACATGAATTCCTGAGATGATCGTCATGTGGAATTAGACCATCACTAGTTCATACAGTTGTTTCTTAGGATACATGGAGATTTTAGCTCATTGGTTTCATATGACCTGTCTTCCTTGATTACCAAATGCAATCTTTTAATATTTAAGCAGTGAGGGGTTCATAAATGCCTTTCTTCCCAGTCTATAGATAAACGTGATGTGATACAGTCCCCACATCCAACAGCTCATTTCTGCCTGCTTTTCCCACTGGTTTTATATCATTTCCTAAGCAGAACCAATAATGTATGTTGTGTAAAATTTAGTGGACTTAACTGTATCAGAGAGACAGATGCATTCCCAAGATTTCTGGTTGACACTGCAAATTGTGCATGTTTTTGACTTTGCTGAAGTTTTCCTTTATAAAACTGGGGCTTTAAAATTCCTTGTGTGACAACAGTACTTTTCAGAAAACTTTATATGAACTAGCCTTACGTTCTGGTTCCTCCATCATGTTTGTCTACATTATTCCTAGCCATTTAATGCTGAAGTATTTCGTTGGAACAGCAAGACGGCAACACTTTGGAGATGTTGAAATAGAAGTTGGGAAGAGTTTGTCCCAGCAGCATCCGAGTTTTTGTTTTGTTCTATTTGCCAGAGATCAAAAACACGAGCTGAAGAAAAAAAGTTCATGCCATTTGAAGTACCTATGAGTACAATTTGCATTTAGAAAGTTCTCACAATGGGGATGTACTTAAAAGATGTTCCTAGCACCCAATTACAAATATTCCAATTACAAGCGTATCAAAATGTTACCATACAGAGTGCAGAGCTTTGAAAAGTTCCTTTTTTCACAGAATATTCCAGCCATCGGGGGATTTGAAGACTTTTAGTTTAAGAAAAACATTGTTCAATGTTTTGAAGGCCCCATCTGGTAATGTATGGTGTTTTGAGATGAGGTTGTCTTTTCAGGCAAAGCTTAAAACAAATGCATTGCTTAGTCAATTATCCACTTCATAGACTTAAGTAGGTTTAGCAGGCATTCCTTTCCCCGTGAGAACTTTGTTAATTACATTTAATTAGAGCTACTGTAATTTTCAGCACGCCAACATACTGCAGTCTACTGAAGTTCAAAAAGGAAGCCCCTTGCGTAAAAGGATTATCATAACTGTGATTCTTGTTGAAAAGATTGTTCGTTTCGTGGGAAGATGGAGGCTAAGATTTTTTTATTACTTTTCATCTTTTTTTTCCCTCAAAGGGACAAGAATGACAACTATTCTGAAATATAATTTTAATGGAATTGTACTGCATACCTTTCTTTGCACACGTTTGCTAGTCTGTGTAAACTAAGAATTCTGTACAAGATAACCTCCTTTTTGTAGCAATTGACTATTTTTGTCATTAGGGAATGTTGAGTTTGATAAAAAAATTATTGTTCTGTATGTGTGACATAATTGAGTCAATTCATCTTGCATCTTTTACAGAAATAAATGTAAATAAAATGTTAGTTTGCTATCTGTTAACTATCTTTAGAAATGTTGGAATAATATTTATTTACTCCACAGTGTGGATGAGGTTATATATTGTTCACAAACATACAACTTTGGTTGTATCTGGGCCTTCATGCTTTTGTTGATCTCCAAAATTCCTATCTGCATTTTTGAAACAGCATGATTTTTTATTATTTTTTAGTTGATACATCTCGACAATTAACAAAGTTTTGCCATACAAGCCTTATCTCAGTACACATTATTCCAAAAGTAAATATTCCTTAATGACACATTACACATCCAAGGAATGTAAGAAGTGCCATTGAAGGAATATTTTGGAATAATGTATACTGAGATGAGGTTTATATTGCAAAACTTTGTTAAATGTCGAGATTTATCAACTGGAAAAAAATAAATAAAAAAGAAACAGGATGATAGGAAGCTGTGGCTTCTCCAGCCATTCCAGTTCAGATTCTTAATTGTTTACATTTTGAAGTCACTGAGATGCCACTTTTCCCTATTCTGTGTGAAAGATCTTTCATTAAAGTACTCCCTCTTGTGCTGGGATCTGGTATATACTGTGATGGGGAAAATCAAATTTTCAGTAGGTTGTTTAGAAGGCGTAAAAGATAGATAGGTTGAATGGTGAAGAAAGCTGGTGGGAAGAAAATCAATTCTTTTGAATTGTGCAGGAGAAGAGTTCTATGGATACTATGGGCTGCTAAAAAGAAAAATAGTCGAGGAAAATATGGGTTGCTTACCTGTAAACATAGTTTCCCTAGTGGTCACCTGCAAATTTACACACATATGGTAATATCCGGCGCTCGCGCCGGCAGCAACGGAAAGTTCACGAGCTTTAAAGTCCGTTGGAGCAGCCCCTCCCGCCCCCCTCTCCTCTATAAATAGCCCTCCCGAGAGGCTGCGGTCAGTTCTTCCGCCGCTAAAATCACAACAGAAGAGCTGGGGCATGACACTCTAACAGGAGGGGAGGAAGGGCGGGTTGTGTAAATTTGCAGGTGACCACTAGGGAAACTATGTTTACAGGTAAGCAACCCATATTTTCCCTGCGTGGTCACTGCAATTTACACACATATGGTAGACTAGCGAGCTGCTAACCTGCAACCCGGACGGAGGGCGTCATGCCACAGCCGAAAAAAGCACCGCTCTACCAAATGCTGCATCCGCTTTCGACTGCACATCCAATTTGTAATGTTTCACAAAAGTCGTAGGTCTGGACCAAGTGGCTGCTCTGCAGATAGTATCAAGCGGAACGCCTTTCAAAAACGCTGTCGAAGTGGCCATTGCCCTTGTGGAATGCGCCTTTACCTATAAAGGTAAGTCTTTCCTACACAACCGATAAGCAAGTTTAATGGTTGAAACAATCCAAGATGAAAATCTCTGCGAGGAAACAGGAAGTCCTGCAGAATCCTCTCTGTATTTTAAAAATAACCTGGTTGTCTTTCTGCAACCCTTTGTTCTATCTATATAATACACCAGAGCCCTACGTACATCTAACATATGCAAGTTCTTTTCTAAAGAAGAGGCTGGGTCTTGAAAGAAAGCTGGTAGTATAATTTCCTGTGACAAATGGAACTTACTCGTTGCCTTCGGAAGGAAGGATATATCAGGTCTCAAAATCACTTTATCTCTATGTATTCTCATGTAGGGCTCGTCGCACCTAAGGGCACATAGTTCTCCTGCCCTACGTGCTGACGTTACAGCAACTAAAAATGCTGTTTTCCATGTCAAATATGCTATATCCACCGTCGCCAGTGGTTCAAATGGGGCTTTGATCAAAGCCGAGAGTACTATCTCCAAGCTCCATGAAGGAGCAATTGGTGCTACTGGAGGCCTTAGATTCTTCAATCCCTTCATAAATTGGTTCACCATCGGGTCACTAAAACATGATGGCAAACCTGCCTTCCTCCTAAACCAGGATAATGCTGCTAGATAGCATTTTAAAGATGACCAAGATAAACCCAAATCAACTAAATGGGCCAAAAAATCCAATATCAAAGAAGTTGGAGCCTTAACGGGATCTGCCCCTTTATTTTGAACAAAGTTCGAAAATCTCGACCACTTATAGATGTATGACCTTCTCGTAGACTGTCTTTGGGCTGCTTCCATAATTAACCTTACTGGGCTGGAAATATGCGCCAGGCTGTTAGTTTCAACTTCTGGACATCTGGGTACAGCACCCGGCCGTCCTTCTCTGTTAGTAAGTCCTCCCTCTGAGGAAGTGGTTTGAATATTCTCTGGGACATTTCCAGTACTAGGGAGAACCATGGTTGCCTGGGCCACCATGGGGTAACAAGGATCCCTCGAGCCCGGTCTTGGGCTAGTTTCGATACTACCCGATGTATGAGGGGAAATGGAGGGAATGCATAAACTTCCCACTCTCCCCAGTGTAGTAGAAAAGCGTCGCCCAAGCAATTGGGCATCAGCTTTTGGCAGTTCCTGGCACAAAATAGATGACACTGTGTGTTCTGGGCTGAAGCGAATAGATCTAATTCTGGTCTGCCCCAAGCTTGAAATAGTAGAGCTGCAACCTGCCTGTTCAGAGTCCACTCGTGGCAGGTGAGGGGGTTTCTGCTCAAAAAGTCCGCTAACACATTCTGCTCCCCTGGCAGATGTATTGCCAAGAGATGAATGCCCTTGTCTATACACCAATTCCACACCCTGAGTGTTATCTCTAGTAGACCCCTTGAATGAGTTCCTCCCTGTTTGTTCACATAATACATTACTGTAGTATTGTCTGTTACCAGTTGGACTACCTGATGCCTCAGAATTGGCTCGAAAGCCTTCAGTGCCTTCTCTACTGCTAACAGCTCTAACAGATTTATATGGTATGAGGTTTCTACAGCAGCCCATGTCCCCTGGGTTGTTAACCCATCTACATGTGCTCCCCAACCCGTGAGTGAGGAGTCTGTTGTCAATATTTTGGTAGGCTTGGGTTGATGAAAGGGAAGGCCAACACAAACATTGTGGCGTTCCGTCCACCATAAAAGGTGTTCGCGTTGTTGCACAGGCAAAGACAGGAGCATACTGGAACTGTGTAACAATGGGTTGAAAACCGACAGGAACCATGACTGAAGGGGTCTGAAATGCAGTCTTGCATGTGGAGTCACCGCTGTTGTCGACGCCATATGCCCTAATATTACTTGAATTTGTTTGGCCTTTACGATGTTTCTTTTTACTATCTGGAGTATAAGACTCTGCAGTTTCTTGAAGCGGTCTTCGGGTATGTACGCCTTCTGAGTCTCCGAATCCAAGAGTGCTCCGATGAACTGCATTCGTCTTGATGGGACGAGGTTGGATTTCTCCCAGTTCACTATTAGACCTAAGGACTGGAGGAGAAACAACGTTTTGTCGATATGCAATAGGAGTCTCTCTCTCGAATTTGACACAATCAGCCAATCATCAATGTACGGAAAAACCGTTATTCCAGATGTGCGGAGGTACGCTGCTACTGTAGCCATACATTTTGTAAAGACCCTTGGTGCAGTAGCCAAGCCGAAAGGTAAAACGTTAAAATGGAAGGCTCGATTACCGACCTTAAAGGCTAGGTACCTACGGTGTTGCTGATTAATGGAAATATGGAAATAAGCGTCTTTTAAGTCTACCGATGCAAACCAAACATCTTTATTTAACAACGGGAGGATCATCTTCAATGTAACCATACGAAACTTTCTAGTATTTATGAAATTATTCACCCCTCGTAAATCCAATATTGGGCGTAAGCCACCTCCCTTTTTAGATATCAAAAAATAACGGGAGAAAAAACATTGTCCATATGCTGATGGAGATACTGGACTTATTGCTCCTTTAGACAGTAAAGTCTCAATCTCCTCTAAAAGTGCAGGAGAGGGAGGCGTAGTCTTAATCAGACCTACAGGCGGCAAATCTTCAAATTCAATCAAATAACCAAATCTAACAATCTGAAGTACCCAGGAGTCAGTAGTTATGCCTGACCATGCATCATAAAAAGGGGCTAAACGCGCCCCAAAATAAGGTAAGTCTGAATTAACAGTTTTCAGATTCTCACAAACAGCAAAGTTACAACTTTGTAACAAAATAGAAGGGACTAAATCAGGTAAACTAAACTCCCCATCGTCTACAGTGGGAATGTCAAAAACGCTGCTTGCCTCCCCCTTGGCGGTTAGGCTTATTCTGGTAAGGCTGGAACTTGTTTCTTTGCCCATAGGTTTGTTTTCGTGGAACATAAGGCTTAGAATTCGGAAGCGCACGCTGACGTTGCTGGCCTCCATAGAAACTTCCAGAATTCCTTCTGTAGTATGATGGGGATGACTGCCATCGAGGTTTTTGTTGAAAGTAACCCTGTTTTGGGAAGCCATATATCTGCATAGTTTTTTTCATTTCTTGATTATGTTTCAGTCTCTCATCCGTTGTTGGATGAAAAAGGCCGTCTTCGTGGAGAGGTAGGTGTTCCGCTAAAGAGCGCCCTTCCTCGGACAGAGCTGATGCACGTAGCCAAGCGTGTCTTCTTATTGATGTAGCATTACTGAAAAGTTTCCCAGCAGTTTCAGCCATATGCTTGGCGAAGTCCTTCTGGAACTTCGCTAACAGCAATGCTTCTGAGTGGAATGCCCGTGGAAAACGTTGTTCGTTTTCTGGAATGAGGTCTATGTATGGGATCACTTTATTCCATAAATGAGTCTGATAAGCGCTCATGTAAGTGGCGTAATGAGCCATCCTAGTGAAGAGTCCAGCGGCCATGTGGGCCTTTTTACCCATGGCATCCACTTTTCTTCCTTCCTTATCAGAAGGTGTAGGATTTAATTTCTTGCCTTTTTGACCATTCACTACTTCAGCTATAACCGTATTAGGGATAGGCGGTCTAGCTATCCAGTTTGATGAGGATACATCAATTCTATAAAGGTTGTCCACCTTTCTTGGAATTGCAGGGGTCAATGAAGGAGAACCTTCAGGTGTTTTAGTAAGTTTTAGCAAGTAAGGTAGTGCTGGAAGAGCGGTTGAAGTCACCGATTCCTGTTGTTCTGCAGGGAACATTGGGTCTTCCACTGACTCCGGTTGTTTCGGAGTTGGAAGTTCAAGTGCACGGACCATTCTATTTATTAACGAGGTGAATTTCGTGTATTCCTCATTGAGAGCATCCTGCTCCATTTCACCATAATTATCTTGAATGGTAACATCTTCTTCAGAGGATGGAAATTCATCCATTCAGTATGTATAAGAGGTGACAACTGGTCCTGCGGAACTACTGGCTCAGAGGCTAGAGTGTGAGTTTTCTTAGCCCTAGCAGAATGTGTTTTCTTCTTCTGAGTCTGTCCAACAGCGGACCCAGTATTCACATTGGTATTAGATGAAGGCCATTGCGTGAGCATAGGTGCTCCACAATAAAACAATTGTCCATTTGGTGCCATCTGCCAAAAACCTCCTTGGTTTATAAAAGGAGGTGGGGGTTGAAATGGCCCTCCTTGTATCACCCCTGCCTGGTTCAAAAACATTTGGGAGGGCTGGCATTGATTTCCTTAAATCATGCCTCCTTGATTCATAAATGGAATAGGAGGCTGGGTTTGACCCCCTTGGCTAATACCCCCATAAGACATAAATGGAGGCAGTGGCTGGCATTGGTTTGTGTGGATATCATTCCTCCAGCCTTGGCTTCCTTGACTTATATCTGTGGTTGAGGGCTGACCCTGCACATCCATCCATCTGGATGTGCGGGCGTTACTTCCTGGGCCATTCTGAGCCCTCCCCATCTTACTTTGCTTCCTCAAGGGGGAGGAGCTAGAGGAGGAGTCAGAGGAGGAGCTTGCGACCTTCGGCGCCGAGCGGCTCCGGCGTCGGCGTCCTCCGCTTCTTGCTGCGCTGCGCGATGGTGCTCGGTCCCGAGCGCGTCGAGGAGGAGTCTGCAGCCTTCTGGATGGTGAAGAGAGGATTTCCGATACCGAAGCCACGGTATCGCTGGGGCCTTGAGCCAGAGTCAATGCCGAAGCCGAGGCACCCGAAGGCGCTAGTATTTTTGGACATGCTTCAGAAGGTAGGTGAAGGGTCGCCCCTTCATTTTTCTCTTCAGTATGCGTCACCAGCGCCATTTTACTTGGCGGTTGGCTAAGCAAAGCCATTTCTCCCTCCTTAGAGGGGTTTTGAGGCTTCTTTACTTGAGAATTTTGAGCCACTTCACCTCTTTCGGAGGGCTTGCTGGCTTTAATCTTATTCAGTTTTATTATTTTCTTTTTCTTAAGGGCAGGATCTGCCTTATCCATTGTATCCTCCATCGGAGGGAGCAGAGCTTGCTCATATAGAGCTGCCTTTAATCGCAGTTCTCTATTTTTTCTCGTTTGCGGTGTAAAGGCTCTGCAAACATCACAAGGTTGGGAGAGATGCTCCTCTCCCAAACAAACAAGACAATGTGGGTGTGCATCATTGTCCGGATATTTATTTGGACATGAAGCACACTTCTTGAAGGAAGTTGTAGTCATTATTTAACGTCTTCTCACTTTCCTTGATGCTGCCTTTTTAGCGCGGATTGAAAGAACTGACCGCAGCCTCTCGGGAGGGCTATTTATAGAGGAGAGGGGGGCGGGAGGGGCTGCTCCAACGGACTTTAAAGCTCGTGAACTTTCCGTTGCTGCCGGCGCGAGCGCCGGATATTACCATATGTGTGTAAATTGCAGTGACCACGCAGGGAAATTAAGAAGTTACAATGACTAAGGGCCCTTCCATACAGCCATATAATCCAGAATCAGGGCAGATAATCCACAATATCTGCTTTGAACTGAGTTCACACTGCCATATAATTTGGTACAATGTGGATTTTATACAACTGTGTGGAAGGGTCCTAAATGGAGACTATTGTACTTTGGCCATATCATAAGAACATGTTCCACTAAGAAAAATGTTTGTTAAGGCAGAGTCAGTAGAAATAGTCTATCCAGATGGATAGACTCAATCAAGGAAGCCTGAGTACAAGACTTAAGCAAAGCTGTTGATAGAAAGACTTTGGGGGTCTATTATTCATGGGGTCACTAGAAGTCAAAGTTTACTTGATGGCTCTTAACAATAACAAATGCCAGACAGATCTCACCATTTGGCGAATGAGGGTACCCAAGGATTATGGAAAGTGGCCCATGAACTGCATGGGAGAATGGCACCTCTTCTGTAATAAACATTTAATCATGTTTGCAATTGTTCAGCAGCAGCCTTCACTTGGCATCCTCTCTAGTAATGATGCCAGCTGCCAGTAGTAAAGAATGCTGGGTGTTGCACTGAAACATCACCTAGAAACCTTGACCTTCTTTCTCCTGCTGTAGATATTGCAGGATTTCTGATTCCCCACAGCTCTCACCTTTCCTAGCTAAGGGAGATGGTAACTCCACTAGTCTACCCTGCACTAGCATTGACTGACACTATTTTAGGTTGACGCATTTCTCAGCCAGTAATGGATTTGAAGCCTCAGCCTTTATCTGAGCTACATCCCTCGTGATATGAACTGATTTCAAGTGTTTCCTAATGGTATAAACTTTACTCCTTGTTAACATAAACAGCACTTTTGATGAGGAAAACTCCAGTCCTTGCATAGGAAAATTGGTTTATCTTTCCCTTCTTGGACCTGCCTAAAACTCTAGAGCCAGCATCTCACATGAAGTTTTTCTTTGCGGTAATGCCTTTCTAATTTTGCTTCAGTTGCTTAAGAGACATCAACATTTTTTTTTAATTTTCAATGCTTTGATTAGAAAAAGTTCTGAACCTTTTCACATTTGCTATTGGTCAGTTGCATTCCACAAATTGTTGCACCCAGAACCCTGTGTGTTGCAAAGGAGATTGTTATTTGCATAGTTTAGAGAAATTACTTGTTGCGATTGCAGCTACCATAATAATAACTACAGCCAGTCGCTATGCTGGTTCTGGGAAATGCAGTCCAAATGAGTAACCTCACTAAGTTCTTCTGATGTTCATTTTCAAGTTAAAAAGTATCAGCTGACACGGCCAACCTCTTTCTATATCAAGAATCGCCTAACTTGAGAGCAATGGTTGCTGGCCATATGACTGAAAGGCATGAAATGATGAATTGGTTTTGAAATCTGGTAGAGTTTAATGGGATCTATGTTCATCCCTGGTTATGAATACATCTGAACACAATGAACCAAAATACAGCTCAAAATTAAACTGCTCATGAGACCCAATCTCAAAAACAAGCATGAAGGAAAAACAGGTCAAACAGCAAGAGCAAGGAAATTCAATTTTTTGAATACTGCCTGGAACAAATACAGAAAAGTACCATTATTATTGGGAATACAAATAAGAATCCCTCTATTAAACTGAAATTCTGTTCATCACATTGACTCTCTAACTTTCCTCTATCCAGCCTTTGCAACCAATAATATTCATCGTATCAGAATAGCAATAGAAATACCCACAATAAAAGAAATGCAGAACTGGAGGCACTGTTGGGCTACTTTATTTTAAAATACACATTTGTAATAAGAATCTTCCACCATGGTTATCAATCGACTTTGTGCATTTTATTAGGAGATAGTCATTTGTTTCAGAAATCCAAGTTGTGTGAAACAAAACCTTGCCTCTCCCATATCCCACTCAGAAAAGCAGGAGGGCCAAAAGGCATTTCCGGCTACTCTTTAATACTTTGAAAGCCCACCAAATGGTTTTAGAGAGGTGTAGAGGGCATCTGGAACCCCTCTAAATGTCATAGGAGTAACAATTGTTTCTAGGGAAAATTGACCTGAAAAATTACCCAAAATGCTCCCTGGAGGCCAGGAAGCCTCCAAAATATGATGAGGATTCCCTCATTTCTCCCTAGGACATTTGGAGAGCAACATTTTTTATTTTATGGACAAAGTTGCAGTCATGGGTAAAAAATATCCCAGGTCTGTTGGTTGGCTATTGTGGCCCTTCAGGCTTTCATATTTGCCCACCATTGCTTTAATGAAACACTCCAGAAAATAATTTCCAGAATTTTTCTTGAACTTTTACCAACAGCTTTATTTCACAAAGACAAGTATCTTTTTAAAGTCAAGCCTTCAATTTATTTTGTTGTATATGCATGCTATTAAGAAATAATATGAAATCCTTCAAAGTTATCTAATCTGTTCTGCAACTAGAACACTTCATGCAGATGCTTAAACTTTTATTTATAGTAAGATTGCTCATACAAAATATATATTAGGTTAACAAGGTCCAACTATATTGGAGGCCACTTCCATAAAAGTTTCCAAGAGATTCATAAATCACTCATAGCAAAGTTTGAAAGGCACCAGGCTGCAATAACATGCATACAGTTGACACTCTGTCTTAGGAAACATGCCACTGGTAGGCACCATAGGGCTAATTCTGGCATGGCCTGTTTTCTGGAATCACAGTCCTTTCTGACACTCTGTAAGATTAAATGGCTCCAAAACTGACCCAGCATTGACTACTTTATTGCAATTGTAGACAGCAAGGCATCTTCAGGTAACACTAAGCACAGATCAAAAAGTACATTCTCTTCATGAAAGAAACGTCCGTACAGTACCCTTGATTGTTCCCCTGCATATGGGGCATTTTCTAAGAGAAGGGGCACATTCTTTACAAACTACTAAATGGCCACATGGGATGAAAACAATGGACACTTCCTTGTCCATACAAACTTTGCATGTTCTTTCTTCTTGCAGTCTTCTCAGCTGTTCTTCCATAGATAGGCCTGTAGAGAAATATAAAGAAACATAACTTTCTAAACCATGTTCTTCTGCTTCATAATATGAATGTGATAACCAGCATGTTATGAACACATTCTTTTCTGCATTTAACAATACAAACTGGGGCTTTCTAACAGCCAAAAGAAGAAATTTAAGCACCGATCCTCCAAAGAAGTTCCCTGGTGAACATGTCAAGATACCCATAGATTTGGTGCTTTATTTCAGAGGCAAAATTATGTTTTGACCCAATTTCACCTTTATCTCTGGGTTTATTTTTTCAAAACTTCAAAAAACTTCATGCACACATACAAATTTAGTTTGTTTTTAACCTTATTTTCTTGCAGGATATGCATTTATAAACATTTATATGAAAATAAACATTTTGGTATATTTTTATCCAAATGCTGTATCATCTCATTAGAAGAGATAACACCTTGAAGGATAACCATGATTCAAAAGGCATCATAATGCTTAGAATTGTGGATACAGTCAGATCAAATGAAGAAATGCATCCCTACTGGGGAAAAAAATCAAGTTTTATAAGTTAAATATGGCTGCCTTTCTTTGGATGGAAAATTATAATAGAACTCCAGATGAATATTTAGTTCACACATTCCCAATGAACTTGTAATGCTAAGTATACTTTTCTTACTATTGTAAGAGGAGGCAAAGAGTGAAGCTCTCAGCCTTTTTATAATGTGCAAGGCACCTGCAATTACACAACTCATGAATCAGTTTAAATTTTGGCTTTGTTTTTGTAAATGTTGGGTGAAAAAAGTATAATACTTTATAGCTCCTAATGTGTATTCTGAACTTATTTATTTACAGCATTTATATACCGCTTTTCTCACCACTGGGGGGACTCAAAGCGGTTTACACATAGATGTTTCAAATGCCCCTATCCACCTTACAAGCAATAACTATTCCAAATGCTTCCAACATGTATATTTACCTGAAACATCTGCTGGAATATACGTCATATTCTTCTCCACTAAAAAAAAAAAGAAAAAGAAAAATTTTACCATCCATTTTTTCTGAGAGAAACTGGATATATGTGTGTGTGTGTATTCCAAATAAGCTCTTTCAAACCGTTCTAAACAGATTGGAGGTTTTGTCTGTAGGTATCCCTGGTATAATTACAGAACAAAAATTTTATATAGCTTATTGAAAAGCCATATTTTTGCTATGGACTACAACAGTCCAAAGCTGCCACTCTTCAAGGAAAGCAACTATCAGATACTAATTGCCACATTTTTGCAAACTCACCGAATAAGTCTTGGTATAACACAGGATCAGATTCTTGTAAACAGTTTCTGAATATGTTTGCAGCTTTGTTTCCTTTCACCAAGATGGTATCAATCAATTCTCTTGCTTGCAAGGGTGTCTGGGTTTTCTGTTTAATAACTTTGTATTCAAGACTAGTTATTGCTTTGGATGCTAATAAACATTCTAGAATAGGAAGAACACATGTCAAGCGCTGAAACAATGCCACTCGGTTCTTCCTGATTAAGGACAAATCTGGAATACAATAATCAAAAGAAGATCACAGTGAAATCATTCTACTTTCACAAAACCTTTCTCCCTCTTATGCCCATGATTTTATTTCAGAAAAAGTCCAGAGGTTTTATAACGGCTGACACATGCAATTTTTAAAAACAAGCCTAAACTTTCTCTTAGAACATGACTTTGAATAAAAATATTACTTTCAGGTTAAAATGTGATCTAAGCCAACTTGAGTCCCTTGAGGGAGAGGATGAGTTAAAATTATTATTATTATTATTATTATTATTATTATTATTATTATTAACAACAGAGGGGCTTGTAACCACTTGAAGACAGTTTTGAGTTTGAAGTTCCAAAAAGGGATACTGAAAGAAACTATTAGAGACATAAAAGTATTTTTCACCCCCCCCCCCCCCCCCGGGACATGAAGGGAAAATTATATTCATTCTCATCAACTTTTTGTTTCGTGCAAACTTGCTTCACGATGGAAACCAATAGCTCACAAACCACCAAGCTTTTGAGTAGCACTGACATAAAATATGAGATCTGTCTCTCACCTGAAACAGGAATATGTCAAATAGTCTTAGGTTAAAGGGGGTGGCTACTTGGAAAGCTTGCTGGCAAAAAGCTTGCTGGCAAAAAGATAAATCCAGCAATGCAACCAACTGCCTGGAATCAGTAGCCCCTTTGCCAAAAACTGTCATGCAGAGGCTAAATAATCATCTGTTGAGAAATATTCTAGCTCTGTTTTTTGCAATGAGCATTGGCTTAAACTGAAAAGCATAAAATATCTTTGACAGGAATTGCCCTAAGAACTCTAGAACTTTTGTGATGAGAAGAAAAGTATTTCTTGCAACCAGGAACAAAAACATCTGACTGTTATCAAGGTTTGTACATACCTGAAGTTGATTCCTCCATCTGTGGCTCCTTCTCATCATCCCTCTTTTCGTCATCTGCAGCAATGAGGTCAGACACAAGATCATTTATGCTTTTGTAATTCTCTCCAGTGCTTAAGATTTTATTTTGAACAGTCTGCTTGACCAGTCGTCTTCTGAATCCCATCTCCAATGCAGCTTCAACTACAGGGGTTTTCATGATGACTTCGTCTTCTGAACCATTTTCACCAGGTTCAATACGAATAACTACTTACAGAGAAAAGTACTGCATTACATCTTTAAATATGAGATTCATATGGCTATTGAAGAGGTAGTTTTCATTAAAAATCAAAACTGCACCAGATTCTACATCTAAGATTGTAAAAAAAAATAATAATTCTATAGAACCCCATTAAATAAATGTGTCTGTACAGATATCTGTTTAAAGACATTTTAGCACAACAGAGTCCCAGTTAACTGGAACTCAAGCTATTGGAATTCTCAAGTAACTGGCAAAAAAAATCAAGAAATAATTCCTATTGCATTCACAATGTTGTTTTCATAATACAGTAAAACTATTACATTAAGTTTGTCTTATTTGATTTTAATAACTATCTTTTATTTAGAAATTTTATAATCACAAAAGGACTCAGAGGCTTACAAAATGTTAATTTGGTCACAAGGCTTACAATATACAAAAGATAAATAAGATATAATACATAAAATGAGGCACAATGTAGCAGTGTATGGCTGACTGGCTGCCTCCCTCCCACTCAATGGCCGGTGGAGTGATAGTTGAAGGTTGTTGTTGTTGTTGTTGTTATTATTATTATTATTATTATTATTATTATTATTATCATCTTTATTTGTACCCCGCTAGCATCTCCCGAAGGACTCGATGCGGCTTACAAAGGCCAAGGCCTCAAAACACAACATAACAATACAACACTTGAAGCAAATTAAAAACAGTTAAAGCAATATTAAACAACAAGCAATAAACAATGCATCAGGACACTATAAAACTGGGCCGGGCCAGAGTAATGGGTACAGGATTAAAAGTGCTGATGTGACAGGTGATATGTAAGGATTATAGGGTAAGTGCAGTGCGCAGTGTGCAGCAATCTTAGTTCCAATAAAGTGCTTCTGGGACTTGTTTTTGGCGATTCCTATTCTGGAAAGGCACATCGGAACAGCCAGGTCTTCAAGTTCTTTCTAAAGACTACCAATGTAGGGGCCTGTCTAAGATCTTTTGGGAGGGTGTTCCAGAGTTGGGGGGGCACCACAAAAAAGGCCCTGTCTCGCGTCCCCACCAAATGCGCCTGCGACGCAGGCGGAATCACGAGCAGGGTCTCTCCGGATGAACGAAGTGAGCGCATGGAGACGCGGTCACGCAGGTAGGATGGTCCCAAACCATTTAGGGCTTTGTAGGTAAGCACCTGCACCTTAAATTGGGTTCGGAAAATAAACGGCAGCCAGTGGAGCTCCTTGAACAGGAGGGTTGGACTCTCTCTGCAAGGAGCCCCAGTTAACATCCTGGCTGCTGCCCGTTGGACCATTTGGAATTTCCGAGCCGTTTTCAAGGGCAGCCCCACGTAGAGCACATTACAGTAGTCCAATCTAGAGGTGACCAAGGCATGGACCACCCCGGCCAGATCAGCCTTCGCAAGGTATGGTCGCAGTTGGCACATGAGTCTCAATTGTGCAAAAGCCCTCCCGGACACCACCGACGCCTGAGCCTCAAGCGTAAGCAATGAATCCAACAGGACTCCCTTTAGTTGACTTAGTTGTGGGAGGGGTTGTATTTTAACATTAATATCAAATCAATAAAGAGTTAATAGTATGGCATAGCATAGGGTATAGTATCAAAAAGGTAAAATTTTCCCCTGACATTAAGCCCAGTCGTGTCAGACTCTGGGGGTTGGTGCTCATCTCCATTTCTAAGCTGAAGACCCGTGTTGTCCGTAGACAACTCCAAGGTCATGTGGCTGGCATAATTGCATGGAATGCCGTTACCTTTCCATCGGAGAGGTACCAATTGATCTACTCACATTTGCATGTTTTCGAACTGCTAGATTGGCAGAAACTGGGGCTAACAGCGCGATCTCACGCTGCTCATGGATTTGAACCTGTGACCTTTCAGTAAGCAACTTCAGCAGCTCAGCAGTTTAACCCACTGCACCACCGGGGGGTGCTCCTGGGGTATAATATTAGTTGGGCCTATTTGAATAGTAACTTCCAAGCAACCAGAAACTACATTTATCCAGCACCTATCAATTCCTATGGATGCCAGTTAAGTGAGAATCTACTGTATTTGGAATTTGAGTATGTGAATACACAAAAATGCTTTCTCCTACTTTAAAGAACCAGTCCAGTTGGTTTAATAATATCTACTGACTGGCCACATTTATCTCAGGCCATGGCCTCTCATCTTAACCAGGGTGGCTGTAAAGTGCAACACTTGAGACAGGACTGATTCCCTTTGCTAGGCAGCAACATTTGGTGCTTAATTTGTGTTTAATTTAAATCACAAACCAGCTCTTAAGGGGACACCTCTGCTCTTGCTACGACATTCCATTAAGGGCAGGCAACCTCATACCATCAGCATGTTTGGGATTGCTAGTCTGAACACTACCAATGTCGGCTGAGTTTTTGATCCAAATATTTCAGCACCCCAGAGTGCCGTCCCAGCTCTCCACTACCAACACCTGCACACCATCTGGCAGACTTCCATCATAGGCCAATGACACTTCAGTCATATGCAAAAGTTACTCAAAACATATTTCCCTAATATTTTAAGCTTACCGATAGATTTGGTTATTCAATTTACTGATGAATTTCAAAAAAATTACATGAACTACCCTAAGACTGATTTCAAGGAGGTGTTTACTGATTATTAATTTTTGCCAGTGCTTTTTGTTGCTACTAGGTTGTCACTAATGTTATTTGCAGATGTTTATTGATTGATGGGAGTGCAAACACAGAAGTGATGACTCATTCGCATTCTAGAAATAACACAAGCTGGCATCCCAGTTGTTCAGTAAGATGCAACAATAACTAAATCTCACTTTGACACAAGCATCAACACAGTAGCAAGTGACAAAAACACAGACAATTCCACTTACTTGGTGGACTAGCATTTTCATCCACAGGAGTATCTGAAGTGGATAACAGCTACAAAACAAAAAGACTTGCATGAGAAAGAGACTATTTTTGTGCACACAAAACAATACTTTGTGCAAACGCTGAATTTGCTTTGTTAGATTGTCTTAATATTTTGATGCAAAACAACTCTGTGCACTTTACCCCAAGCACAACGGCATTTGACCTGAAAAACTCATGATCTAACAAAAATTGTTAAGACTGTCACTCCTATTAGACCTGATCATTATGTAGTCAATGGTGAAAGATAATATGAGAGGTAGATCTGGAGGGTCATAAATCGTTCACTCTTGCTATGTACTACATACTTATTGGAAGAATGACAGCAGATGTTAAGATCAGATCCCATGCCAATTTTCTGGCTCAAGGAACTCCTTCTTCTACAGGAAATAATGCCCAAATTTCATATCTATATCTCCATATGTTATACCGCTTCACCCACATGATATTGTCATCTGCCAGCAGAAGTAATCCCCATTTTTAAAAAGCCTGTAGTTCAAGTCTACAATTTTAAACATTTGCTGTACCTAGTAGAATAGACAGGAAAACATAATAAACATAATTTTCAACCACACAAGCCTCGTTAAATGCATGATTTGAGAAGTTTAAACAACCTGCTCAGCTGACCATTTAAATCATAAGGCTCACTCAAAGCAACTCAGAAAATATCCCCAATTGCCTTGCAATACTGAAACTGCACTTTCCTGTTTCACTGTAAGCATCATATGTTCTCTCAATTATCACTATGTGCTTCTGCTACGTAATTAAATTAAGACACATGCTGTAACTGCACATTTATTTATAGCAGCAGCAAGCAACCTCCCCACTCCTTCCCACACAAAGAAGGCCACATAGATACAAGTCTTTCAATAGTAACTAGGTCTATTCATCTCACATTCAGTATAGAACAAGGATCAGACCTGTTCAAACCTGCAACTCCCAGCAGCCCCAGTAACCCATGGTGAGGAATGCTGGGAATTTAACAACATCTGGAAGACTAATGATTCCCAACCCTTTTCTAGAATCAAGAGTCTAGGTTGGCAAACAAAACCCCAAGGCTGTTTTTGTGGCCCTCAGTTAGTCCTTCCTCCACAGAGTGATATCTTGCGCTTCCTACAAAAGAGTGAGTTGACTCATGCGGAAGATTTCAAGCTTGAGAATTAACCTTTTAAATAGGCAACAGGAAACACCCCCATACTATTTAACATTTTAAATACCCATTTTTTCAAACCCAGAAGTGTACTTCTGCTCCTTTTCATTTTTTTTTTCTTTCGCAGGGCCATTTCTGGCAATGTATGCCTTTCACATTCCTCAAGAACTTATTTCAGCATGCAGCTTTAGAGCACAAACTAGCATTTTTTGCAAGAAAACCATGAAGTTGGGATGCAGGTAAGTGCACACAAACAAACTTGGAAGCCCAGCCATAGAAGTGATGGCTGTTGTGGATTTTTTAAAATCATAACACAATGCTGCAGCCAACCTCCCTGAATTCAGTCTGCAAAATCAAAAGTGTACCTGCCAACCTCTTTAGGCAGTTGGCAGGATAGATGTCAGGATATGTGTATGCATGTGTCAAGACCCCAGCATGCAGTAATGTTGATTTATCACCACTTTCAGCACAAGCATATAGTCAACTTAGGTAAAGTATAGAGAGAATTAATGAAAAAATCAAAGGCCCTTCCTAAATGCCAACATGTCAGTGTGCAGAAAACTGTGATGTTACACTCAGAAAGACATACATATTTGTTTTTACAACAAAAATACATTAGCATTTAGAGTACCTGTTCTAGAAGATGCGGGAATCTTGCTTGAACACATCGAACAAACTCTTGACCTTTTCGGTGAATCAGATACTCACACCTAGAAGAGAAAAATGCATCAAGTGTTATTTTTCATATTGTAGTGGTGGACAAAATGAAAAAAAAAACCAAACAAAAATATTAGAGTAATGCAGTCTGCTGTGAAGATTTAACAAATGATTTGCTAATGAAATGCTACACTTAATTGACAGTGAATAAAAATATTGATTATAAACTTGGTCCTGGATGATGCACTAAATGTTAAAACCTATTTTAGAAGTTTGTATTAAAACACTACCCCAAACAAAATTAGATTACAAAAACAGTTATCCAGTGTATCAATTACAGATGCAATCATGTTACTTCTGAAGAACATATGGAATCTTTTCCATACTTGTTGAGACCCTGGAACTATATTTCAGTAGGAACTTCACCCTAAACTGAGTACAGTAACTCATAACTCATAAACTCCCAAGATTTTGGCTCTATACATTAGACCATTTCAGTTCTATTCATCTACTTAAAAGTGGAGAATTCAGCACAAGCAGTATCCTAAATATCAATCACCTAGATTGTAGAGGTAGCTAATAACTTAAAAATAAGCTAAGGTTAAATTGATCCAAAAGTTTGAATATTTTACTAAAGCCCAGTAGCACATAAAACAGTATAAAACATACACAAGTTTAAGGGGAATAAAATATTGCCATAAAAAGCTTAGATTTTTAAAGCCTGCATGAATAATAATGCCTTCTCCTACCAGCAAAAGGAAAACAAGGGAGGGAACCAGTTTATTTCCCACCAAAGGGAGTAACAGGGGTAAAAACAGCCACTGAGAGGTCTCTCTCTCATGTCCTCACCATGCAAGCTGGTGATGGTGGCAGGACCCAGTGATGGTAGCTTTCCCTTGTAGAACTTAGGACTTTCTCTGGCAGGTTGATATAGAGGTGTAGTCTTTCAGATAGTCTGGACCTAAACTGCATAGCAGGCTTGGGCAACCTGGGCCCTCCAGGTGTTTAGGAATCAAAGAAGCCCATGTCAGCTTGTCCAGTGGACTGGAATTCTGGGAACTGAAGTCCAAAAACTCCTGGAGGGCTTCAAGTTGTGCAGGTATGCTGTATAGGAATTTATAGATCATAACCAGCATATTGCATGGAAACAGACTGGTTTCCATGCAATATGCTGGCTATGACCTATAAATTCCTAAACAACCTTATTTCATGACCAGCATGGTAAAGTACCTGTGTAATACGGTATTGGGTGAGCTGCATTTGCCTTTGAAACTGAGTTTGCGATCCAAGACAATTACTCACTCTGACTGGACAGAAGACTAAGTATTTTGTTTTATTATTTGCTTATGAGTTTTATTGTGTATTGTATGTTGTT